>NC_057809.1:26593152-26673757 GCF_018294505.1 Triticum aestivum
GGTAGCGGTCGCTCAGGCGATAGAGGGAGGGGCGGCGAAAGTTTTACTCTGCGCGACGTGGGACAAGTATATTTGAGAGACTTGGCTTCAGTTTTCTGGCCGAGGAGGGTAAGTTATCCTCTAACCGTTTGAGAGTTAGGTTAGGTCCAATTAGCTGCCTATTTTCCTCTAAACGAATTTTTAGGGGATCGGTTGGAGATGCCCATAGTTACCATGTTTTATCCCCTACGTCCAGAGTTTCCAACATCCGTTGGAATTTTTGCTAGGTCAGCCAAAAACTGTTTTTTCTTTTTTTGTTTGCAAGTTTAGTCATTTTCGGGTAGCGGGTTGCAAAAGGAGTTGTTCTTTGTCTGTCCATGACCACGAGAGAGATAGTAGTGGGTTCGGCACTCACAACATCACACCAATAGTCGTACTACTGTTGTTGCCTAGTAAACCGACGGATACACGACTGGACTCGGAACTAGCTCGTGTGACTAATTAGTTCCACCACGAGATCATCATTGCCATCAGACAATCGACACCGCCGAACTAAACACCTAAGTTTTGATATCCATAGAAGTAGAAATGACCGGAGTAGGGCAACAGCGCACTTCTGAGCATCAATGGTTCTCTTTTATCAAAAGAGAGGGGTGGGGGGTTCCCTCCAATTTAATTAACGAAACCCAACCAAGGAGAAACAACATCCAGCACCATTCCAGGTTATCAGCTAGCGCACCTAGACAGGTCTTAGAAGAAACCGCAACAAAAGAAGTGCTCGCCACATATGGCAGGAGGGGGGGACGCAGCCCCATAAGCTAGACCAAACACTGACAGTTTGACACTCGAAGCAACTATATAATAAGCCTAAAGACATAAAGAACGCTAGGGGGGAACGGATCTGAACATCAATGGTGGCAGTCCGGTTGTATTTTTTCATGATCATTGGATCTTCTATTCTTCCTATTGTCTTTTTTTCTTGGAAAGGCCATCATGGCTAGATTTATTGATATATAACACGTTTACATCGTCCACAAGTTCCCTGATCAAGCAATCTGGAGGCTCATCAAACCAACTGGAGAAGACTTATTAAAATAACTATTGTTAGCTATCACATGCGCCTCTTTATTACATGATTGTAAGCAATGCTTAAAGATGACCTTTTCAATAGACGAACTGATATCTACGCATTCCGTAAATAAGGCTGCAGCTTCATCCCACCATCTTGTGTGTCCAGAGATGACTTGAAGGGAATCAAACTCCACCTCTATCCTATTAAATCCAAGGGAATTAGCAAACAGTAATCCATCTCTCATGGCCATTGCCTCCGTGGTCATAGCGTCAGCTGCATGAGTAATGAACTTGCAGTGAGCCACAATAAGCTGCAGTTGCACCAACTCCCTCATCTACAAAATAAGCTGCGTCAACCATGGTTTTCACTTTCAGTGAGATTTCAGTAAAATTCACTGAATTTCTGTAATTTCAGTAGACACTGAAATACTACGTTTCAGCCAAAATATTTCAGCAATTTCAGCACAACACAAGAATTCAAATATTTTTTAAAATTTCAAAATTTTAATTGAATTCAAGTGAATATTTAAGTCATTTGGCTGAAAGCAAACTGAAATTCACTGAATTTCAGTGATTTCGGTTGGTGCTGGAATTTTGCTGAAACCGAAATTGAAAACCATGGCGTCAACATAAGCTTTGTGAATCTTGAGTCCGGTTTTCTCCATTTTGTTTCAGGCAACTCAGTCATTCGGTTAGAAGCATTTTGGAAATTCCTCACAATGGATAGAACCGATATAGTGTTGGGACCCTGATTCTAAATCACACCGATCTAGCATGTAACACCTCATATCACTTTGCGGCCTCACGCACGGTATCCCCACGGGTGTCGCCTTACCATGGCCCGAGACCGTTTGCGCCTTTTGGCTCGCGTATATGATTGTGTTGCTAGCATCCATATGACAGAGAACCCGGGCCGACATGGCTAGTCGTGAACCCAAAGCGGCACTAACCTATGGGAACAGGCATACATGATTCACATCGAGCGTGTCGGTCAGCAGCGTGTGAATCCGGGCTGTAGCACTGGGCTAACATGACTCCGGGGAACCCGGGCTGTAGCAGGCTAGGCAGGACTCCGGTTGTCACCGCGTGACATTTCTCCGAAGGGACAGACATAGAAACGAAGTGAAACACATGCCGGCCAGTCAAGTGTCCTGAGCAGTAGTGCTGGGCTAGCAGGACTCCGGTGAACCGGGCTGTAGCGGACTACTATGGCTCAAGGAAGCACTAGACTACATTTCCCCATAAGAGAGACTGCCAAGGATAAACAACTAGATTGTCGGATCCCACACATAGCAATACACGTCACACGTACGCATAACATGCAAGTATGTGCTGTACAACATGGCAACACAACATAACGCAAACTCATATAGATAAAGGCTCAGAAGAGCCACATAGCATCAATACAAACAGGGGTCACATGACGCATCATTCAGAGCATACAAGCAACGGAAGCATTACATGTCTGAGTACAGACAACTACAAAAGAAAAGGGCTGAGAAGCCTGAGTATCTACAAGACCCTCCCAAGGGTACAAGATCGTAGCTGAGGTAACAAGCTACTCGTCGAAGTCCAAGTGGAACTACTAGTAAGAAAGATGTCTCATCTGCAAAACATAAAATAAAGCAAACGTGAGTACAAAGGTACTCAGCAAGACTTACAATAGATCCTATCATATATGCATTTGTATCAAGAAGGTAATGTGAGGTTTAGTTGCAGCAAGCCAGCTTTGACTCAGTGGCTATCTTGTTCTACGACAACGAGAAACTTCTTTGAGATGAGGCAGCACACACGAGTCCACTAATCACCACATCAATACACTACTATGGGTTCATCCTCGTCTCCCTACGAGAAGGCCATCCATAGCACTCACACTTGTCTTGAGCATTTTAGAGTATCCACTTTAAGTTATCTATGTACCCCATAAGCATCCAAGAAGTCCATAACCGAGGACACGGCTATTCGAATAGATCATGATAACCCTGCAGGGGTGTACTTCTTCACACACGCTCTCGCCACTTACCGCCATGTACACATCATGTATCTCGGCAACACTCAAGCGGAAGCCTGGCGAGGGTGTCGGCCATGACCTGACTAACCACGCAAGACTCTAGTCCAGGGCTATCACCTATTTGGGTTCCATCCGCAAGGAGATCCGGCCGGGGTGTCGCTCACGGCCCCAAACGATGTGAGCAGGGTTCCCAAGCCCACCATCCGGGTGCCACTTGGTACACCGTGCCACCTGTGCCTAGTCTGTCCCGAGCCCACCCTGCCGGGTGCCACTCGGTAGAAAAATAGCACTACCTACAGACACCAGAAACTATTTGCAACTCCTGGACAGACATCAAGGTGGTTAATAAATCGAGAGAGCTTGGAGCGCCCGGAGCCCAATGTGTGGTAGTAGCTAGTCATTGGACAACTTACACAGAACTCAGTTCTTAAGGACGGTCCCAATGAGACAACCCACCATGTACTCCTACATGGCCTCTCACCGCTACCTTTACCAAATCGTGTTCACACGCTTAACTCCCATTACCAGAACATATCATAACATTCCAATTCATTCCCGATGAATCAGACCCGACACAACTCTAAGCAATAGCAGGCATGGCATGGTAGGAACACCACATGGCTCAATCAACTCCTACACATGCTAGTGGGTTTCAACTATTTACTGTGGCAATGACAGGTCATGCAGAGGAATGGGTTCAACTACCGCAGCATAAAGTAGCAGTTGAATCGTTGTTGTCCTAATGCAATAAAAGAGAGCAGGAGCGAGAGAGTGGGATTGTATCGGAATGAACAAGGGGGGGGGGGGTTGCTTGCCTGGTAGATCAACAGAGGGGCACTGCTCGTCAGACAGGTACTCTCGAACACTCTCCGGAGCAGGACCTATCGAGAAGGAACGGTGTTGGAAATCAATACACAATTCTATGCAACATTATGATGCATGAACATGGCATGGGTATGTGCTGTGCTTTGAGCTAATGCATTTAGCATTCTATTTGGAAGAGGTTCATTTGAACCCAAGGTTCAAATGCAACTCAAAATTAACTCTTTATAAATGCCATTTATATGATTCCTCATATACAGCATGTATAAGTTGGTTTTTCATGCATGAAAATGGTACAGATGGATAGATTGAATTTTTCTAATAATTTTTCATATATAAATTATTTCAATCTGAGCTATGGTTGAATTTCTATGAATTTTTGAAGTTTTAAATATATTCTGGAATTTCCTGATTTATTTTAATATCAGAAAATGAATAATTGCGTCAGCATGACAGTGGCATGACGTCAGCAAGTCAACCGTAGCTGACCAGTCAAACCTGACGTGTGGGGGCCACACGTCAGTGACCGGTTAGTTAACATGGGGTTAGTTTATCCTAATTATAGAATTAGTGGCGTAGGGGCCCACTGTCAGTGTCATCAACTAATTAAGTTTAATTAACATCTAACTAAAATTAGCAGGGGCCTAGCCCACTTGTCAATGACCCTGGTGGTCAAACCCCAGGTCAATTGGGGGGTTAGACCGGTCAACCTCACCGGCATTTAGCCGCCGGCGAGGCCGAACGCGGCGGAGGGGCTCGGGATCTCCATTCCGGTGACCAAAAGGATGGCGGAGAGCACCGGGGCATAGCCCGTGCTCTCCCGCATCTAGTGGGATAGATAGGAGGAGGAGGGGTGGCCAGAGCTCACCGGAGCGAGGCTCGCGGCGGCGGCCGGAGCACGGCCAAGTGCGGGCGAGGGCTGCGATGCATGGGGAGGCGAGCGGAGAGGCTCTACGGGTTCCTGGCGTCACCAGGAGCACGGTGACGCGCGCAGGTGCGGCTGGCTCGGCCCCTGGCCACGGTGGCGCCATGGCCAGCGGCGAGGAGCTCGCGGGCGCGGTGGTTGAGCTAGCTGGATGGGGCAAACAAGCACGGGGAGGAGGGGGAAACGAAGTAGAGCTCACGACGGATCCAATGGAGGCGTCAGCGAGCTCGGGGAAGCACTGGTGCGGCCGGAGCGCCGTCGGCGATCTCGGGCAGCCGGCGGCGAAGATGATGGCGATGGCGGCGATGGAGGCCGTCCGGAGGTGCGTGGCTCGATGAGGAGGTAGAAGACGATGTGGCGAAGCTTTTGGGCACGACGGAGGGGCAAGGGGACTACGGTGGCTACGACGGTGACGAGTTGCGGCGACGGCAGCGCTCGATCGCGGGGAGAGGGAGGAATCCAGGGGAGGAGGGAGAGCGAGAGAGAGTGCGAGAGGTCCGGGGCGGCGCGTGGTGTCGTCCAGGACGGCCAGGGCGTCGGGGGAGAGGCCAGGCAGGCAGTTGCCGTGGCGCGCATGCGCGCGGCGTGCGGTGATCACGCGCCCTGTCCCTCTGGCGCGAGGAGGGGGACGACTGGCGTTGCCAGTCGGCTGGGCCGGCCTGTTGGCCACTGGGCCAGGCCGGGCTGCACAGGGAGGTAAGTGCAGGTGGGTTTTCTTCCCTCTTTGTTTCTATTTTCTATTTTCTGACATTTGTTTTGATTTAATAAAAATACTAAATCATTTTATTTTATTCTGTAAATTTTAGTAGGGACTAGTTGGACCACTCCAAAGCCCCTCACCAAAATTCAGAATTATTGGACAATATTTTATATATAATAAAATATTTATCCAACGGAAATAATTACTGGATTAATTCCAAATGCCCAAAATAAATACTTGTGAGCTCCTAAAGATATTGGTTTGATTTTTATCTCTGTCCAATATTTTCAGAGAGCAACATGAGCATTTTCTTGGACCCTTTTGGAGCAATTTTTACTTGGATCATTTTCAGAAATGATTCTGAGGGTTTCACAAATCCCCATTTCAAATTTAAATGGAGTTTAAACATGATGCAAGCATGAAGGACTAGCCTAGGTCATACCAGAACTAGGGATGTGACAACTCGCCCCCACTCGAAGAAATCTCGTCCCGAGATTCAGGGGTTGGCGGAAAGAAAGCGGGGTACTCCAGTCGAAGACGATCTTCATGCTCCCAAGTAGCTTCTCTCTCAGAATGATGAGACCACTGAACCTTGAGAAACTTGATGTTATGACGTCGGGTGACACGCTCTGCTTGATCAAGGATGCGAACAGGGTACTCTCGATATGTGAGGTTATCTTGGAGATCAAGCGTTTCGTGGTCCACTCCGTGGATGGGATCCAAGAAGCAACGCCTGAGTTGAGAGACGTGGAAGACATCATGAACTCGAGAAAGATGTGGGGGTAGTTCCAACTGGTAGGCAACCTCTCCTTGTTTGGTGAGAATGCGAAAAGGACCAATGTAACGAGGAGCCAACTTGCCCTTGATACCGAATCGATGGGTACCCTTCAAAGGGGTAACCCGAAGGTAAGCTTTGTCGCCAATTTCATAAGCCACTTCCTTATGACGACGGTCATACTGGCTCTTTTGACGAGATTGGGCGGTTTTCAAATTCTCACGAATGATGCGAACTTGCTCTTCTGCCTCTTGGATCATATCTGGTCCAAAGAATTGTCTTTCACCGGTTTCTGACCAGTTTAAAGGTGTTCGACATCTTCGTCCATACAAAACCTCAAAAGGAGCTTTCTTGAGGCTGGATTGGTAGCTGTTGTTATAAGCAAACTCGGCGAAGGGAAGACACTTCTCCCATTCCATACCGAATGAGATAACACAAGCTCTAAGCATGTCTTCAAGAATTTGGTTGACCCTTTCCATTTGACCACTTGATTGAGGGTGGAAAGCGGTACTGAAGGAAAGATGGGTGCCCATGGCAGTTTGGAAACTCTCCCAGAAATGAGAAGTGAAAAGACTGCCACGGTCTGAATTGATCTCTAGTGGAACACCATGAAGTGACACTATTCGAGAAATATATAAGTCAGCGAGCTGACTAGCAGTGATATTCTCTCGAACAGGTAGGAAGTGAGCCACTTTGGAAAGACGATCTATGACTACGAAGATAGCGTTATTCCCTTTCTTGGTCCTGGGAAAGCTGGTGATGAAGTCCATACCAACTTTATCCCATTTCCACTCAGGAATAGCTAAAGGTTGAAGGGTGCCAGCAGGCCTTTGATGCTCTGCCTTAACGCGACGACGAACGTCACAGTTAGCAACAAACTGAGCAATTTCTCTCTTCATCCTAGTCCACCAGAACCTCTGGCGTAGGTCCTGATACATCTTAGTACTACCAGGATGAATCGTGAGAGGAGATTCATGCGCCTCCTTAAGGATTAATTGTCGAAGATGTTGATTCTTGGGAACCACCAAGCGACTCTCAAAGAAAACAACGCCACGATCATCTATAGAAAAACTACCACCAACTCCCTTGTTAATGTTTCTCTTGATCCGGGAAATTCCCGTATCCTGCTTCTGAGCAGAGATGATTTGGTCCACAAGAGTAGGTTTCGCCACCAAGGTAGAAAGGAATCCGTGAGGAGCAAGGTGAAGGTTAAGTTTGCATAATTCCTCATGGAGAAGTGGTTGGCCCTGCTGCAACATGAGATTGTTGCAATAGGACTTACGACTTAGCGCATCAGTCATGACATTCCCCCTGCCTGGGGTGTAGGTAATCCCTAAGTCGTAATCTGAGATCAACTCCAACCAACGTCTTTGCCTAAGGTTCAAATCTGGTTGGGTGAAGATATATTTGAGACTCTGGTGATCGGTGTAAATCTCGCAACGTTTACTAAGAAGGTAATGTCGCCAGGTCTTAAGTGCATAGACTATGGCTGCAAGCTCTAGATCATGTGTAGGATAATTCTCCTCATGTGGATGCAACTGTCGAGATGCATAGGCAATCACATGGCAATCTTGCATAAGAATGCAACCTAGTCCCTGTCGTGAGGCATCACAATAGATAACAAAGTCCTTAGTGAAGTCCGGTGGCACAAGTATGGGAGCAGAAGTCAGGCGTCTTTTCAGTTCCTGAAAGTTGTGCTCACACTGTGGGGACCACTCAAACTTTTTATCTTCCTTGAGAAGTTCCGTGAGAGGTTTGGCCACTTTAGAGAAGTTTTCAACAAAGCAGCGACAATAACTGGCTAGACCAAGGAAACTCCTAACTTGCTTAACTGTTTCAGGCGGAGTCCAATCAAGAACGGCCTGAACTCTTTCGGGATTGACAGCAATGCCCTTACCAGAGATTACGTGGCCGAGGTAGGTCACTTCTGGCAACCAAAATTCGCACTTGGAGAACTTGGCATAAAGGCGGTGCTCTCTGAGTTTTTCTAGCACAAGTCTAAGATGTTCGGCATGCTCTTCCTCGTTCTTCGAGTAAATAAGGATATCATCGAGGTAAACCACGACGAACTTATCTAAGTACTCCATGAAGATCGAGTTCATCAAGCGGGAGAATGTAGCTGGAGCGTTGGTTAGACCAAAGGACATGACGGTGTACTCATACTGACCATAATGAGTGACAAAAGCCGTCTTAGGAATGTCCCCATTTCTGATCTTGATTTGGTGGTAGCCTAACCTCAAATCCATCTTGGAAAAGACTGAGGATCCAGCGAGCTGATTGTACAGGTCGTTGATCCTGGGGAGCGGATACTTGTTCTTTATCGTGACCAAATTAACGGGGCGATAATCTACAACCATCCGGTCCGTACCATCCTTCTTCTTGACGAAGAGGACGGGGCAAGCCCAGGGAGAATAACTAGGACGGATGAAACCTTTTTGCAAGGATTCATCGAGTTGTTTCTTAAGCTCAGCTAGTTCTAAGGGTGCCATCTTGTAAGGTCTCCTAGAGATTGGAGCAGTTCCTGGGATAAGATCTATGACAAATTCTACATCTCTGTCAGGTGGAATACCTGGCAGTTCCTCTGGAAAGACATCCGGAAAGTCACGGACTACCGGGATATCTTCAAGGTCAGGAAGAGGGTTGGCATTAAGAGAATAGAGCTGACGCTTTGCAACTCTAGTGGAGACGGTGACTATCTTGCCGGATGGGTGTGTAAGCTGAACAGACCTTGTGTAACAATCAATCTTGGCATGATGAGCTTTCATCCAGTCCATACCCAAGATGATGTCAATATCTGTAGACTTGAGGGCTATAAGTGATGCAAGGAATACAAGTCTGTCAACAAGGATTTCATTACCATGGCTTATTCTGGTAGTTTGCCATCTAGACCCTGGAGTTTGGATTTCAAGTGGAGTTGGCATATCACAAAATGACATGTCGTGCAAACGAGCATAGCCTTTAGAGATGAAGGAGTGAGATGCTCCGGTATCGAACAGAACCGAAGCTGGATGGCAATTGACAAGGAGGGTACCAAGAACGACATCCGGATCATCATGAGTGTCTTTAGCTGAGACGTGATGCACACATCCATGTTCAGTGGGAGCTGACTTGACACTAATCATCTTGTGTGATGGCTTACCACGGCCAACAGACTTCTCAGGCTGGGGTGGAGCATAGTTGGTTTGAGAGCAGTCACGTGCATAGTGTCCTGGCTCTCCGCATGTGAAACAAGTCCCTGAAGTAGGACGTGGACCCGCTTTGACAAGCGGTCTACCAATAGGCCTGGGTGGAGCATACTGCTGAACTGGGTGAGGCGCCACATAAGACGGCCTCGGTGAGTAACCGGGTGGAAGAGTGGAGTTCGGAACCCAAATCCGGCGCTTCTGCGAAGTAGAACCGGAGGAAGAAACCAAATCACGGGTGTGCTTACGAGACTCCTCGTAAGTGAGCTGAGCTGTCTCTGCATTAATGGCCTTGTCCACAAGAGCCTGGAATGTATTGCAATGGTGCAAGTGGAGATCACGACGCAACTTGGGGTTGAGACCCTTCCGGAACCTAGCCTGCTTCTTGGCGTCCGTGGACACTTCTTCTGTAGCATAGCGGGCGAGGTTCTCAAACTCTCTACTGTAAGCATCAACAGCCATCTTACTCTGGGTGAAACTACAAAACTCTTCTCTCTTGCGGTCAATGAGAGCCTGAGGAATGTGATGCTCGCGAAAAGCCTCGATGAAATCTCTCCAGGTGGTTATCTGGCCAGCTGGAAGCATAGCCCCATAGTTCTGCCACCAAATACTAGCAGGACCTTCCAGGTGATATGCAGCATAGGTGACCTTGTCACTTTCATCTACGTTCGCAGAGCGCAGCTTGTGTGTGATACTATGTAGCCAGTCATCTGCATCGAGTGGTTCAATGGAATGATGGAAGGTAGGTGGTTTCAGACCAATGAAATCATAGATGGTCGCTGACTCTTTGCACTGGGGTGCGGTGTTCTCCTCAATACGTGCTAACAAGCGGTTAGACTCTGGCTTGTTCTTCTCAACCTCTAACATGAACTCTGCCAACGAAGACTGGTCGGGAGGATCCTCATCCCTACCATCTCCGTGGTTCCGGCTGCGGCCAACTGAACTTCGGTTAACTGACGACATCCTGAAGAACCAACCAAGGAAACAAGGATGGATTCAGCATCATGATAAGGATGTAGAATATAGTACGAGGAGAAATACTATCTCTTGAACTCCTAGGACAATTCCGGCAGCATAACGGCAGTAAAATGCTCAAAATGAGACATTCTGCAAAAGACGGGGTAGCACCATACTCAACGTCATCACTCAAGGTTCTGAGATATTACTAAACAGGCTACACCGGAGGTACTCAAACTGGGATATGACTCAGATCAACCAAACCTTAGAGACTACGGAGTAGTAACACGTGATCCTGATAGACGGAAGAGAAAGCCTAGTTCCTTAACCCCGTAGGAAAGATAGGATGACTCAGATCAGAAGGCATGAGGTATAAGGAGTAAAAAGAGCCTTACGTTCCCTTCCACAATCAATTCCCCTATATAGCTAAAGAATTTCTAGACTCAACTTCGACCAGGTTGGCTTGGAAATCCTAGAGGCAGTCAGGCTCTGATACCAAAGCTGTCGGGACCCCGATTCTAAATCACACCGATCTAGCATATAACACCTCATATCACTTTGCGGCCTCACGCACGGTATCCCCATGGGTGTCGCCTTACCATGGCCCGGGACCGTTTGCGCCTTTTGGCTCGCGTATATGATTGTGTCGCTAGCATCCATATGACAGAGAACCCGGGCCGACATGGCTAGTCGTGAACCCAAAGCGGCACTAACCTATGGGAACAGGCATATATGATTCACATCGAGCGTGTCGGTCAGCAGCGTGTGAATCCGGGCTGTAGCATTGGGCTAACAGGACTCCGGGGAACCCGGGCTGTAGCAGGCTAGGCAGGACTCTGGTTGTCACCGCGTGACATTTCCCCGAAGGGACAGACACAGGAACGAAGTGAAACACATGCCGGCCAGTAAAGTGTCCTGAGCAGTAGTGCTGGGCTAGCAGGACTCTGGTGAACCGGGCTGTAGCGGACTACTATGGCTCAAGGAAGCACTAGACTACATTTCCCCATAAGAGAGACTACCAAGGATAAACAACTAGATTGTCGGATCCTACACATAGCAATACACGTCACACGTACGCATAACATGCAAGTATGTGTTGTACAACATGGCATCACAACATAACGCAAACTCATATAGATAAAGGCTCAGAAGAGCCACATAGCATAAATACAAACAGGGGTCACATGACCCATCATTCAGAGCATACAAGCAACGGAAGCATTACATGTCTGAGTACAGACAACTACAAAAGAAAAGGGCTAAGAAGCCTGACTATCCACAAGACCCTCCCAAGGGTACAAGATCGTAGCTGAGGTAACAAGCTACTCGTCGAAGTCCAAGCGGAACTACTAGTAAGACAGATGTCTCATCTACAAAACATAAAATAAAGGGCTTATTCCATCTGTGGCCCCAATTCCTAAGTTGTGCTCAGTTTTCCCCACATGGGGAAAAGTGAGGAAAATTCGGGGGCAAAAGTGAGGAAAACGTGAAAGCAGAAAACCCGACACATGGGGAAAAGTGAGGAAACAGTTAACGAATGGGGAAAACTGAGCACAACTAAGAGAAAATAAAGCAAACGTGAGTACAAAGGTACTCAGCAAGACTTACATCAGATCCTATCATATATGCATTTGTATCAAGAAGGTAATGTGAGGTTTAGTTGCAGCAAGCCAGCTTTGACTCAGTGGCTATCCTGTTCTACGACAACGAGAAACTTCTTTGAGATGAGGCAGCGCACACGAGTCCACTAATCACCACATCAATACACTACTATGGATTCATCCTCGTCTCCCTACGAGAAGGCCATCCATAGCATTCACACTTGTCTTGAGCATTTTAGAGTATCCACTTTAAGTTGTCTATGTACCCCGTAAGCATCCAAGAAGTCCATAACCGAGGACACGGCTATTCGAATAGATCATGATAACCCTGCAGGGGTGTACTTCTTCACGCACGCTCTCGCCACTTACCGCCATGTACACGTCATGTATCTCGGCAACCTTCAAGCGGAAGCCTGGCGAGGGTGTCGGCCATGACCTGACTAACCATGCAAGGCTCTAGTCCAGGGCTATCACCTATTTGGGTTCCATCCGCAAGGAGATCCGGCTGGGGTGTCGCTGACGGCCCCAAACGATGTGAGCAGGGTTCCCAAGCCCACCATCCGGGTGCCACTTGGTACACCGTGCCACCTGTGTCTAGTCTGTCCCGAGCCCACCCTGTCGGGTGCCACTCGGTAAAAAAATAGCACTACCTACAAACACCAGAAACTATTTGCAACTCCTGGACAGAGATCAAGGTGGTTAATAAGTCGAGAGAGCTTTGAGCGCCCGGAGCCCAATGTGTGGTAGTAGCTAGTCATTGGACAACTTACACAGAACCCAGTTCTTAAGGACGGTCCCAATGAGACAACCCACCATGTACTCCTACATGGCCTCTCACCGCTACCTTTACCAAATCGTGTTCACACGCTTAACTCCCATTACCAGAACATATCATAACATTCCAATTCATTCCCGATGAATCAGACCCGACACAACTCTAAGCAATAGCAGGCATGGCATGGTAGGAACACCACATGGCTCAATCAACTCCTACACATGCTAGTGGGTTTCAACTATTTACTGTGGCAATGACAGGTCATGCAGAGGAATGGGTTCAACTACCGCAGCATAAAGTAGCAGCTGAATCGTTGTTGTCCTAATGCAATAAAAGAGAGCAGGAGCGAGAGAGTGGGATTGTATCGGAATGAACAAGGCGGGGTTGCTTGCCTGGTAGATCAACAGAGGGGCACTGCTCGTCAGACAGGTACTCTCGAACACTCTCCGGAGCAGGACCTATCGAGAAGGAACGGTGTCGGAAATCAATACACAATCATATGCAACATTATGATGCATGAACATGGCATGGGTATGTGTTGTGCTTTGAGCTAATGCATTTAGCATTCTATTTGGAAGAGGTTCATTTGAACCCAAGGTTCAAATGCAACTCTGAATTAACTCTTTATAAATGCCATTTATATGATTCCTCATATACATCATGTATAAGTTGGTTTGTCATGCGTGAAAATGGTACAGATGGATAGATTGAATTTTTCTGATAATTTTTCATATATAAATTATTTCAATCTGAGCTACGGTTGAATTTCTATGAATTTTTGAAGTTTAGAATATATTCTGAAATTTCCTGATTTATTTTAATATCAGAAAATGAATAATTGCGTCAACATGATAGTGGCATGACGTCAGCAAGTCAACCGTAGCTGACCGGTCAAACCTGACGTGTGGGGGCCACACGTCAGTGACCGGTTAGTTAACAGGGGGTTAGTTTATCCTAATTATAGAATTAGTGGCGCAGGGGCCCACTGTCAGTGTCATCGGCTAATTAAGTTTAATTAACATCTAACTAAAATTAGCAGGGGCCTGGCCCACTTGTCAATGACCCTGGTGGTCAAACCCCAGGTCAACTGGGGGTTAGACCGGTCAACCTCACCGGTGTTTAGCCGCCGGCGAGGCTGAACGCGGCGGAGGGGCTCGGGATCTCCATTCCGGTGACCAAAAGGACGGCGGAGAGCACCGGGGCGTAGGCCGTGCTCTCCCGCATCTAGTGGGATAGATAGGAGGAGGAAGGGGTGGCCGGAGCTCGCCGGAGCGAGGCTCGCGGCGGCGGCCGTAGCACGGCCAAGTGCGGGCGAGGGCTGCGGTGCATGGGGAGGTGAGCGGAGAGGCTCTACGGGTTCCTGGCGTCACCAGGAGCACGGTGACGCGCGCGGGTGCGGCTGGCTCGGCCCCTGGCCACGGTGGCGCCATGGCCGGCGGCGAGGAGCTCGCGGGCGCGGTGGTTGAGCTAGCTGGACGGGGCAAACGAGCACGGGGAGGAGGGGGAAACGAAGTAGAGCTCACGGCGGATCCAACGGAGGCGTCAGCGAGCTCGGGGAAGCACTGGTGCGGCCGGAGCGCCGTCGGCGATCTCGGGCAGCCGGCGGCGAAGATGATGGCGATGGCGGCGATGGAGGCCGTCCGGAGGTGCGTGGCTCGACGAGGAGGTAGAAGACGACGTGGCGAAGCTTTTGGGCACGACGGAGGGGCGAGGGGACTACGGTGGCTACGACGGCGACGAGTTGCGGCGACGGCAACGCTCGGTCGCGGGGAGAGGGAGGAATCCAGGGGAGGAGGGAGAGCGAGAGAGAGTGCGAGAGGTCCGGGGCGGCGCGTGGCGTCGTCCAGGACGGCCAGGGCGTCGGGGGAGAGGCCAGGCAGGCAGTTGCCGTGGCGCGCATGCGCGTGGCGTGCGGCGATCACGCGCCCTGTCCCTCTGGCGCGAGAAGGGGGACGACTGGCGTTGCCAGTCGGCTGGGCCGGCTTGTTGGCCACTGGGCCAGGCCGGGCTGCACAGGGAGGTAAGTGCAGGTGGGTTTTCTTCCCTCTTTGTTTCTATTTTCTATTTTTTGACATTTGTTTTGATTTAATAAAAATATTAAATCATTTTATTTTATTCTGTAAATTTTAGTAGGGACTAGTTGGACCACTCCAAAGCCCCTCACCAAAATTCAGAATTATTGGACAATATTTTATATATAATAAAATATTTATCCAACGGAAATAATTACTGGATTAATTCCAAATGCCCAAAATAAATACTTGTGAGCTCCTAAAGATATTGGTTTGATTTTTATCTCTGTCCAATATTTTCAGAGAGCAACATGAGCATTTTCTTGGACCCTTTTGGAGCAATTTTTACTTGGATCATTTTCAGAAATGATTCTGAGGGTTTCACAAATCCCCATTTCAAATTTAAATAAAGTTTAAACATGATGCAAGCATGAAGGGTTAGCTTAGGTCATACCAGAACTAGGGATGTGACATATAGGCCATCTCCAAGAGGGTAGAAAAGGTTTATTGTGTGTGGACATCCTCCTAATCCATCATAGATACCACGCTCCCACCAGTGTGCATATGTAAATGACTGTCCGGAAGTGACAATATATGCGCGGCAATAATCGACGCTGATCTCTCCACTGGCATTGACTGATTCATGAAGTCAAGCGACCCTAGCCGGCCCCCTCTTCCCATTGTCTCCTATTCCCGCGGTTTCCTGTATCCTTTTCATTCCTCTCATCCTCTCCTCGCCTTTGTACGCGGGTATCATCAATACATGGCATAGTAAGCAAGTGCTGCTACTACGTAGAAGTGAAGTGAGGCAGTTGAATTTGTTATAGTCAGGTCGGAATAGAGCGTGGTTTATATAATGGACAAAGCATTATTTAGATAGATGAAGGTTGGTAGAGCATTCATTATTGTTATCGTGGGGTGAATGCCCAGGAGTTGCTTTTTGATCTGATCGCAACTGTACAAGATTAGACTACCTTTTTTTGCGCTGAAGAGATTAGACTACCTTAATCATCAATTTAAAATTATCATTTTTACCCGTCCCTTGAACAATTGCATGTAGATTCTGGATGACTCTAAACAAGTTTCACACATGCTGACAACCAGTCCGCATGAATGAAATCAGAAATTATAATTTATAATTTATCTTAGAAAAAGTGAATAAAAATATCAAACTCATAGGTAGGGAATATTCATCGAATTGAGTGGATTGCAGTCTATTAACATGTCTTCGCATGATCGTAGTTCTTTTTTTTTTTTTGCCGGGAATGAATCTTCGTTGTTCGAACAGACAACTTTCAGTTAAGTACAATAGTGCTAGCAAATAAGCAGACCGAAACAACAATTACCACCAATGCATACTCCTGCCTGTTACCAAGCCTTATTACAAGCATATAAGGCTGGTCATAATGGGAGTATTATAAGCGGTATCATACATGTTAATTAGACTTTTTGAATGATGTGGCACACAATTAAATGAGAATAAAAAGGATGTGGTATCATATCATGATACTACTTTGTGTCATGCATGCTAATTAATAAGACAACCTAAGATACTAACTTATGATACTATACACTATGAAATTAGTATCATACACTAGTATCATATACATGATACTAGTATATGATACTCCCAATTATGACCTGCCTAAGCAAAGCGTGTCATCATCCAACAGTGGACCACATAACGAAATAAAACAGCATGGAGCACAAATCTGTAGCTTCATCTTCCAGCTATTATTGGACATCATCAGCCTATTCTATGTTTGTGACAAATCCGTTGATGTTCCGACTCTGTTGTGTTGTCCCAACCGCTAAAGTCTCAAACCCACTTGTTCCTGAAAACCAAGAGTAGTAAAAAAATCATAAGAAATAGGCAGGCTTGGAAGTTCAGAACAACCCATTTGCTATAGCTGAAGATTATTGGTAGAAATCAGCATCTCAGGTTCAAAAATGTGCAAGCGTAATGCAGCAGAAAAACTATTAATTAGCTTTGGGAAACTAGAGGAACTAGAGATTGGATAAACTAGCAAGGGAGAGAGATATGGGCCAATAGCTCCTATGTGACACATTTGAGGTGAATTGGCAAGAGTGCGACATTGTTCGAGCGAATGGCTGTGGTGCGACTATTTTGAGCAGGTAAATAGCTCACGCACGACATGGCTGTTAAACTCAACTGATGCCCTCGTTAGCTGTTGGGGGCTGGACCCACCACTTATCCATGTAAGCACGGGACCCACCACTTGTCGATTCGCGGGACCCACCTCCTCGCAGCTAGAAGAGAAGAGACGAGCGCCCGTGCCCGTCCGCCCGCCGCCGCCCATTCATCCCCTTTCCCCAATCTTTCTCTTCTCCGGCGACCTAGCGCAAATGTCTACCTCCTCCGCCACGCACTCAAAATGGCGACAGTATGGACCAGTGCTGCTCACAAGGTGCCCTGACTGCCCATGCCCAGACCCTCTTAAACGGTTGGTCACTAAGAGGGATGACAATGGCAACCTTGGGTGGGAATTTGTGAAATGCTTGAGCAAACCAATGGCAGGAAGGGATGGCAAGGTTAGATCTCAGTTCTTAGCCGTTCTTTCGCTGCCTTTTGCTATGATTTCTCCATATTTTGTTTTTTCTCCTCGAATTTGGGATTTAGGGTTCATGTTGTTCTTTTCAGATCTTGAAGAAATGTTACCATTTCGAGTGGATTGATGAATATGTTGATAGGATTCAGTTTGAGGGCTATGTTGATTCGAGCGTGGCCACAACCTGGGAGCTCAATTTGGGCGGGGTGCCGCCGATTGCTGTGGAGAATACGGGGAGCTCGGGCGGAGGGGCGGGCAGAGTCGTACCAATGGCGATGTATGTGCGCAATGCTGAACTGCATGCGGAGTCCGAACTGACAGAGGAACTGAAGAAGATCAAGAAACATATAATGCAGATGATTGATTTGCAGAAGCAAGCAAATATCATGGCAGGGGGTTCTATTGTTGTATCATTGCTCTGTTTTTGTTTTATTTGTTGTTCATCCGTCATTAGAATGGGCATTTAGGCATGTCAGGGAAGAGGATGTGATCTGTGGGCCATGCCAAGTTATGTATCTGAATTGAAGCAGCAATTTGGAACACAAATTATTCAGTGTTCATGCTCTGTTTCCTCTGTTTTTGTTCTTCAGTTAACAGAGTACACACCCAAATTCAGTTTCTAGTACAAAACAAAAGTGGGCTGCCGAATAGATGTTGGGCCGTGAGACCAGCCCACCCGCGTAGGGGCACCAGCCCACCTCTAACTTCGGCAAATAAAAATGTTAATTGTTTTTACTTTGGCCTTTTTCTTGCACTAAATTTTGTGATGGATCATTTTTTGATGCACTAAAACTAAGTGTTACTTGTTTTTATGCATGTCTACGGTTCCATGAACTAAATGAGTTGCATGCTTGCATGAAGTAAATTAGTTTGCATTTCCTAGTTGCATGTCCATAGTGGGTTTGCATGGGGTTCCTAGTTGCATGTCCATGGTTTGGCCAATATTTTGAAGATGGTGTGTGTGGTGATTGGGGTGTAGCAACCCGGGCCCGTAGCAACCCATAGCAATACACAAATAATAGCAAGAACAACCCATAGCAATCTACAAATAATAGCACGAAACGCACAATATATATAGTAGCACAACGATTATATAGAAGCATAACGATTGCAACCCATAGTTCCACAATAGACTTACAACTCCAGGATAGCCTTACAACTTAAAAAACTAATACAACTTACTAATATTAGCATAACGATTACAACTTAAAAAACTAATACGATAGATATATAGTAAGCTAGATAGATCGGGGGGCACCAAACGCGGGTTCTTCTTTGGGTTCTTCTATTCCTCCTCCTCCGGGTGGACGCCACCTCGCTCCTCCGGGCGCCGCCCTTCACTCCTCCCCGTTGTTGATGGGGTACAGGAGCGTGTGCATAACACCGTTGTTGGGGAAGATGCTGTTGAAGTCAGTGAAGATATTATAGGTGGTGAAAGCTATGAACTCACAACCAACCCAATACGCTCGCCCGAGGAGGTGGAAAGCATCGAAGGGGTTAGTGAACGTGGCGAGGAGGCCAACCACAACGCCATTGTGGTTGACCTCCTCAAGATGGTACATCCTTGGAGAGCCGCGGGGGAGGTGGCGGAAGCCGGTCGCAAGGAAGAACTCCGTTAACTCCCTTGCGCCCCTCCACCTTGAGATCGCCCACACCCTAAGGGTTCTCTCTACATAGACTCCGGCCGGGTAGAGCCTTTCCGGCACGGTTGAGGGGAAGCGGTAGGTGGGGGCGTTGTACTGCATGGTGGCTCGAGGGCTCAATCGGGTTTGATGGAGAAGAAGGAAGAAGGAGGGCAGAGGAGGCAGAGGATGGGATATGGATGAGGAGAGAGAGGAAGACGATAGTGCTCGGCTTAAATAGCCCAAGTGCGATGTGGTTTCACCCCGTAGAATTAATGGGCGGGCGGCGTTTGGTGGCGCCCCATCAAAGTGTGTACACGAGCGTGGGAAACGGGCTGCGACGCTTCTGTGCCACCGGTCGCGGGTCAAGGGGGACGGGATCACGCACGCGTCTGTGCCGTCATGGGTAAAGGGGACACGCTTGCCCCGGGTTCTCTGCGTGTGCCGCCCGTGCATGCATGCATGGCAATGGAGGGGCCCGCAATGTAGCCTGCTTGCTAGGGCCTGGCTAGAGGGCAACGTTCGGTCGATGGGAGACGTGAAAATAATGGATGCCTTAATTTGCCCATCTTGTAATGAGCAGCACGCCGTTTGAACTGCATCGATACCCATCATGCCAGTATTGTGTCGTTCAAAGAGGAGCACGCCATGCACCGCACGCCATGCACCGTTGGCTTTTTGGTTGTCTTCATCGGGGTCTGGCTGCTGCATTGTGGCCGGGTGCATGCTTTGATGCGACACTGCATCGGTGCTAATAGTAGGCATGCGACAGCTTACTGCCTTGAGAGGGGTGGCGGAGCAGGGCTACATCGAGGGCATGCATGCAACGCACGGGCGCAGTTCTGCGGGTGGGCATGCATGCTGCAACGGGCGCCGGCGCTGCGGGTAGGCACGGGCACACATGCAACGATGGAAAGGGCACTGCGTAGGCTTGGTCCATGCATCGCGTCAACTCATGCCGTTAGATTCAAATGAACGGTCCTGATGCCCCAATGAGAGTGGCTGATCCAAACCCCACTGATTCAACGAATCAGCGCGTCTCATGCGGATCGAAGTACACTATAGCTAACCCTAGCGCTTGATCTCAACCATCCACGCACAACGATCGACGACCCGGTAGTGTGCGGGGTTTTTAGGGGTTTTGAGAGGTTTTGAGGGGTTTTGAGTGATTAGGGTTGAGCATAACTAATTCGAAAAAATCAAAAAAATATAAAACTTGCGCACATAGTCTTATTATGAAGTATAGTAACGAGAAAAAAATATAAATATGGTTTACATACATTTTTACGAAAAATCCTTCACTAAATTGTCATTCCTCGAACAATGTAGTATGGAGTTCAAGGGAGAGAGTAGTGGACACCCGAGAGTCGGTGGGGTTTTGAAAATGAAAAGTGTGAAAACCTCACCAAAACTTCATTTTGGATTGACTAAGAAAGATCTTAACTTACTTTCTCATTTTCATGTTTTAAACTTGTTTTATATATAATTTTCTATTAAACCTTGTTTTTTCAAAAAGAAAATAAAATAATAGAAAATTAATTCAATAAATAGTGAGACTTTAGATGTACACTATATAGGTAGAATAGATGTGTAGAAAAATTATTTGGCTGGTTTAGACAAGGTGCCAAAAAACTTGCTTAAATATGAGGTCGTTTACCCTACCTTTGGAGGTCATTTGAAACACACTTTTCATGACTATGAGTTCAACTTACCAAAAGGGCTCGGATTGATCAGCAAGCAATTATATTTTAGTTGAGGAACTTTAGATAGCATTAAAACATCAATACCCCATCCCTAATTCAAATTTGAATTTAAAACAACGACCAACAAACAAGTTCGAATAGAAATACGGGGATACATAGTGACTACCAGTACGCACCAAGTTACAAATATTATTACATGACACAAATTTTCAAACAGTTCTCTGTTCTACCTCTTCCTACCACGTCGTGTGCCCTTCTTTGCCTTAGCACTTCTTGTTTTTGGTTCTACTACACACACAAGTTCACTGATCATCCTGGTTTTCTTCACTGGTCTTTTCAACACCTCGCCAACACCCTCGAGATTAGTGTCTTCAGTCTGAATGTTGACAACAGTTTCAGTGTCTTCGGTGTGTACCTCAACATGGGTTTCTTCAGTCTGAACCTCGACACACTCAGGTTCAGTTTCAACCTCGAGAGCAGTTTCTTCAGTCTGAATGTTGACTGCAATTTCAGTTTCTTCGGTGTGCACCTCGACATCAGTTTCTTTAGTCTGAATGTTGACTGCAGTAGGATTTTCTTCAGTCTGCTCAGGCTCAGGCGCACTTCTCTTCTTTCTACAGCCATCGACTCTTGCTTTTTTTGTTGGCCAACACTGTTCAACAACAAGGGGTTGACTTGCTCGCTTCCTCCTGGCCATTGGGAAAATGTTATAGATATAGTAATTGAAAAAAAGCACCAAATCAAAACACAAACAAATAAACAAGAACATTATTTGTCTTATCAGGATTGTAACGGCATTTGACAGATCCCATTATGTGCCCAAGTTCCTGGCACAACTTGCATCTGTTTTTGTTACCTTTTTGGCTTTCCATCTTTCTTTCCCTTCTTACTACTCCCACCTTTCTCAAACCATGCCTTGAATCTACTCTGTTTAGGCCTGCCAGCCTTTCTTTTCGTCAAGGGAGGACACATGGAAAATTCAATCTCCACTTCAGGCCACTGAGACTGATCTGTAAGTGCTGGAATTGGAGTAGCATATGCAGCTTTGAATTTTGCTACCGAATAATATTCATGCAAATATGGGTGCATGTTTATCTTCGGTTGGGATGCTATGAAAAGAATGGCATGCTCACATGGTTTACCAGTATGTTGCCACTCGAGGCAAGTGTAATCATGCAATTCAGTGTTAACAACATGTCTCCTTCCAGTTTTGTTATCTCTAACTTCAGCATCCCAAGGTGAAGATTTTTCAACAAACAAATGTGAAAGACTTCTGCTCCTATTGACCACCTGTTGTACCACTGCTGGAAGCTTATCACCTTGCAGACAATCACCTATCCTTCTTCTCAATTCCCACAACCGCATGAGCATGATCCTGATTTGGTCAACCATGTCATGCACAGGCAAATCTTTTAACTCCTTCACCTTGTTGTTGAAACTCTCTGCCAAATTGTTGTTGATGTGGTCACACTTGATGGCAGTGTTGTATCCTGACCTGTACCATAACAAAGAACGGTAGGTGTTCAACCATGGACCAAACTCATCGCATGCTGCCATTATCTTATCAAGATGATATTTGTGTGTCTGTCTAGTGTAAGATCTTGCTGCTGGCCACATGCGCCCAAATTCTTCTCCTCTAATTTTTTTGATCAAATTCATCCACAAATGACCGAAGCACTCCCTCTGCTCAGCATGTGGGAAAACATTTTTCACTGAATTTTCCAGCCCCTCACATGCATCTGTGTGTACAGCCAAAGGTGACACTGGCCCTAGGCATATTTTCAACTGGATCATGAACCATGTCCATGAAGCCTCTATTTCTGACTGAAACAAGCCAACAGAAATAGGAAACATCCAATTGTGTGCATCTAGAGCATTGCATGCTGCCAACTGACCATTCCACTTGCCTGTCAAAAATGACGAGTCTATGCTCAAATATGGACGGCACCCTGCTTTGAAGCCATCGATGCAAGGCTTCAAAGCCATAAAAACTTGAAGAACTTGACTTCACCTTCGGCTGATGCCTTAGTATCTATCTCCACAACATTGCCAGGTGACCTCTTTTCCACCTCTGCTTTGAAGTTGTAAAGCATCCTAAATGTATTTGCCCCATCACCATATAAATTTTTCATTGCCCTTTGTTTTGCCTTCCACACTGTGGTATATTTCAGTTTAATGGGGTACATCTTTTCCAAGTCTACATTGAGTTTCTTGGCAGTAGTGTTTGGTGTTTTGGCTAAAATTGGGGTGATCTTTTCTGCAACCCAAAGTTGTGATGTCATGGTTGATACTCACTGTGAACTTGTAATACAAGTATGTTGATTGGGGATTTGTTTAACCCCGACAGTACTTCCATCAGGTTGCCGTCTAGCAGATATGTACCACTTGCAAGGCTTGATTCTACCATCAAATCCTCTGCACCTCGCAGAAAACTTCTTTCTATCAGTCCAAACAGTCTTGGCATCAAACTCATGTTTCACTGCATAAGTCTTGAAACACCTAAACTCCTTCATGCTTGGGAACAACTTGCCTACTTCAATGACAAGGTTTTCTTTGTCATACACATGTACCAGCTCATCATCATGTGCATCATCTACTTCATCTGCAGCTTGTTCCATCAACTGTCCATCTACATCTTCATCAGCATTAGCAGGCAAACTAGATTCGCCCCTCTCCTGCTTATCTCTGCCATCGACTGGAATGCCAAAAAGTTTGGTCATCTCAATGTCAGGCATTGGTGCAATGACCAAATCAGTAGGCTCATCTAATTCAACTACATTCCAATCAACAGTGGCTGCAGTTTCAGTTCCACTCACCTGTCCCTCTTTGGCTATCACTGTAAGTTCAATACACATGGGAATCACTTGCCTCTGTGTAGCCCAATCATCATCTACCATATGTGCAGCCGAGTGTGATGACACATATCCAACCTTTGAAAAAATATTCAGATCAACGAGCTCAGCAAAAAGATTAGCCCGTTTGCTTGTCCAACCGTTTTGCCAATCAATTTCTTCAACAATCTGTTCACCATCTTCTATTCTCACATACTCTCCTTTCCAATCATCAAACCGCAACAATGATACTTCTTGCTCTGGACCCCAAACAATATTCTCCCCAATTTTTTGCACCCATTTATTCACTGCCTTCTCTCCCATGTTCTGTAGAACTTGTGGATCAATCTCTGTAAACTCAACCTCCCATTTAAAAATTGTGTCTCTCTCAATATTCTGTATGCTACCATCAACTAATTTTGCCTTTGATGGAAAGAAATTGACCATCAATTCGAAGGTCCGAGCGGCAAAATCCCCTCTGTCAATGGTGGACAGTGTGAGCCCATGAGAAAGAGTAGACGAGGCCCTAATTGCATGCAAAATTGGATCGGAGAGAGGCGCATTACCTATTCGAAGTTGAATCTGGCAGCTCCATCTCAGTATGCCCACGGGCTCCCCACACAACCTATCGATTCAACAAGCGAAAACAGAGGAAACGAGCTGAGATCTACGGGCCCGAGAGAGGAACGGGACTAGGGTTTAAATTCACTCACCATTTTCCGAGGACGAAGGCTCCGCCGCCATTGAGAACGAGGGCTCCGACACCGCCACCGAGAACGCAAGATCCGCCGCTACCGGAGAAGAAGGGGGGGGGGCAGAGTGGTAGTGGGGGCAGACGGTCTGGCGGCAGGGCATGGTCAGCTGTTTTGAGGACCAATTAAGTTGGACCCACATGTCCTAACATAAACGGGCTTGGTTGACGGCCCTGGGCTATTTACACGCTCAAATGTGTCGCATCACAACCATTCATTCGAACTACGTCACACTCCTTCCAATTCACATCAAAGACATCGCACAGGAGCTATTGGCCCGAGAGATATTTGCACATACCGTCAGCATGCTGCTTGACCGTTGGATAACTTAGCTAGTCCCAACAATAGAAATGATAATTTCCCCAAAAGTTAGTTTCAACACGAGCATGGCTTGGATGCATTGTTATAGCACTCCTGAAGGCAGACTCTATGCTTGTCTCGTCAGATTCCTGAGCACCAGCACAGCCGATTCCTGCAGACCGTTCTTTAAGTGCTAACAGGTGCTCAATGCCGGCAGGTGCAAACCCATTCTTCTCTGAACCCTTGGCATTGAACATCAACTGGATCCTTTGGAGCCGTGGCATCGCACCAGATTGGAAGGTCAGGTACAACGTGCTGCTTAATAGGAGCTTAAAACACTTGAGAGAACGGAATGCTCCTCTCCCAGAGATGACAATCGTTTCATTCGTGAGGGCGAGCAGATCCGCAAGGATACCAACACCATCATTTAAGAAGTTAACAAGCCGGCACTGTAACGTGCTGAGGTAACAGAGTTCACCCATCCAGCCAGGGACCCCGGAAAACCAGCATCTTGGTAAGACAATAGTCTTTCAAGGCGGTAGGGAGTTGGGGAGGGGACATTGGCATCAAATTATCTATGCAATCGGTTAGACGGACAAGCAGGTCCTCGAGGCTATAAAGTTTACCCAAAGAAGAGCATAGAGCATCCATGCACCTCTCCGTGTCTTCAGAGGGAGGAAGCAGTCGAGAATTAGATATTTCTGATTGGTCAGCTCTCCAAGGCCTTGATACTATAAAGCGTGTTCATTGCAAAATCAAATGCACATAGATGTCATAGGGATTTCTATTGGGGAACGTTGCAGAAAGCAAATTTTTTTTCCTACGGTTTCACCAAGATCCATCTATGAGTTCATCTAGCAATGAGTATTCAGATTGAATCTACATACCTTTGTAGATCGCGAGCGGAAGCGTTCACTAGAACGTGGATGATGGAGTCGTACTCGCCGTGATCCAAATCACCGATGACCGAGTGCCGAACGGACGGCACCTCCGCGTTCAACACACGTACGGAGCGGATGACGTCTCCTCCTTCTTGATCCAGCAAGGGGGAAGGAGAGGTTGAGGAAGATGGCTCCAGCAGCAGCACGATGGCGTGGTGTTGGTGGAGAAGCAGTACTCCGGCAGGGCTTCGCCAAGCACGTGACGGAGGAGGAGAGGTGTTGCAGGGGAGAGGGAGGCGCCAAGATGCAAGGGTGCGGCTGCCCCCTTCCTCCCCCCTTTATATAGGCCCCTGGGGGGCGCCGGCCCTTGGAGATTGGATCTCCCAAGGGGGGCGGCGGCCAAGGCGGGTGGAGTACCCCCCAAGGCAAGTGGGCGCCCCCCACCCTAGGGTTTCAACCCTAGGCGCAAGGGGGTGGGCCAAGGGGGGTGCACCAGCCCACTATGGGCTGGTTCCCTTTCCCACTTTGGCCCATGGGGCCCTCCGGGATGGGTGGCCCCACCCGGTGGACCCCCGGGACCCATCCGGTGGTCCCGGTACAATACCGGTGACCCCTGAAACTTTCCCGTTGGCCGAAATAGCACTTCCTATATATAATTCTTTACCTCCGGACCATTCCGGAACTCCTCGTGACGTCCGGGATCTCATCCGGGACTCCGAACAACTTTCGGATTACTACATATTCATATCTTTACAACCCTAGTGTCACCGAACCTTAAGTGTGTAGACCCTACGGGTTCGGGAGATATGCAGACATGACCGAGACGCCTCTCCGGCCAATAACCAACAGCGGGATCTGGATACCCATGTTGGCTCCCACATACTCCTCGATGATCTCATCGGATGAACCACGATGTCGAGGATTCAATTAATCCCGTATGCAATTCCCTTTGTCAATCGGTATTTTACTTGCCTGAGATTCGATCGTCGGTATCCCAATACCTCGTTCAATCTCGTTACCGGCAAGTCACTTTACTCGTACCGTAATGCATGATCCCGTGATCAAACACTTTGATTACATTGAGCTCATTATGATGATGCATTACCGAGTGGGCCCAGTGATACCTCTCCATCATACGGAGTGACAAATCCCAGTCTCGATCTGTGTCAACCCAACAGACACTTTCGGAGATACCCGTAGTATACCTTTATAGTCACCCAGTTACGTTGTGACGTTTGGCACACCCAAAGCACTCCTACGGTATCCGGGAGTTACACGATCTCATGGCCTAAGGAAAAGATACTTGACATTGGAAAAGCTCTAGCAAATGAACTATACGATCTTGTGCTATGCTCAGGATTGGGTCTTGTCCATCACATCATTCTCCTAATGATGTGATCTCGTTATCAATGACATCCAATGTCCATAGTCAGGAAACAATGACTATCAGTTGATCAACGAGCTAGTCAACTAGAGGCTTACTAGGGACATGTTGGTGTCTATGTATTCACACATGTATTACGATTTTTGGATAACACAATTATAGCATGAATAAAAGACAATTATCATGAACAAGGAAATACAATAATAATGCTTTTATTATTGCCTCTAGGGCATATTTCCAATAATCTCCCACTTGCACTAGAGTCAATAATCTAGTTACATTGTGATGCATCGAACACCCATAGAGTTCTGGTGTTGATCGTATTTTTCTCTAGGGAGAGGTTTAGTCAACGGATCTGCGACATTCAGATCCGTATGCACTTTGCAAATTTCTATGTCTCCATCTTGAACATTTTCACGAATGGAGTTGAAGCGACGCTTGATGTGCCTGGTCTTCTTGTGAAATCTGGGCTCCTTGGCAAGCGCAATAGCTCCAGTGTTGTCACAGAAGAGTTTGATCGGCCCCAACGCATTGGGTATGACTCCTAGGTCGGTGATGAACTCCTTCACCCAAATTGCTTCATGTGCTGCCTCCGAGGCTGCCATGTACTCCGCTTCACATGTAGATCCCGCCACGACGCTCTGCTTGCAGCTGCACCAGCTTACTGCTCCACCATTCAACATATACACATATCCGGTTTGTGACTTAGAGTCATCCAGATCTGTGTCGAAGCTAGCGTCGACGTAACCCTTTACGACAAGCTCTTCGTAATTTCCATAAACGAGAAACATGTCCTTAGTCCTTTTCAGGTACTTCAGGATATTCTTGACCGCTGTCCAGTGTTCCTTGCCGGGATTACTTTGGTACCTACCTACCAAACTTACGGCAAGGTTTACATCAGGTCTGGTACACAGCATGGCATACATAATAGACCCTATGGCCGAGGCATAGGGGATGACACTCATCTCTTCTATATCTTCTGCTGTGGTCGGGCATTGAGCTGAGCTCAATTTCACACCTTGTAACACAGGCAAGAACCCCTTCTTGGACTAATCCATATTGAACTTCTTCAATATCTTTTCAAGGTATGTGCTTTGTGAAAGACCTATGAGGCGTCTTGATCTATCTCTATAGATCTTGATGCCTAATATATATGCAGCTTCTCCAAGGTCCTTCATTGAAAAACTCTTATTCAAGTAGGCCTTAATGCTGTCCAAAAGTTCTATATCATTTCCCATCAAAAGTATGTCATCTACATATAATATGAGAAATGCTACAGAGCTCCCACTCACTTTCTTGTAAACGCAGGCTTCTCCATAAGTCTGCACAAACCCAAACACTTTGATCATCTCATCAAAGCGAATGTTCCAACTCCGAGATGCTTGCACCAGGCCATAAATGGATCGCTGGAGCTTGCATACCTTGTTAGCATTCTTAGGGTCGACAAAACCTTCCGGCTGCATCATATACAGTTCTTCCTTAAGATAACCGTTAAGGAATGCCGTTTTGACGTCCATTTGCCATATCTCATAATCATAGTATGCGGCAATTGCTAACATGATTCGGACGGACTTCAGCTTCGCTACGGGAGAGAAAGTCTCATCGTAGTCAACCCCTTGAACTTGCCGATAACCCTTAGCGACAAGTCGAGCTTTATAGATGGTAACATTACCATCCGCGTCCGTCTTCTTCTTAAAGATCCATTTGTTTTCTATCGCTCGCCGATCATCGGGCAAGTCTGTCAAAGTCCATACTTTGTTTTCATACATGGATCCTATCTCGGATTGCATGGCCTCTAGCCATTTGTTGGAATCTGGGCCCGCCATCGCTTCTTCATAGTTCGAAGGTTCACCATTGTCTAACAACATGATTTCCAGGACAGGGTTGCCGTACCACTCTGGTGCGGAATGTGTCCTTGTGGACCTACGAAGTTCAATAGTAACTTGATCTGAAGTTTCATGATCATCATCATTAACCTCCTCTCTAACCGGTGGAGGCACCACAAAAACATTTTCTTGAGCTGCGCTACTCTCTGGTTCAAGAGGTAATACTTCATCAAGTTCCACTTTCCTCCCACTTACTTCTCTCGAGAGAAACTCTTTCTCCAGAAAGGATCCGTTCTTGGCAACAAAGATCTTGCCTTCGGATCTTAAGTAGAAGGTATACCCAATGGTTTCCTTAGGGTATCCTATGAAGATGCATTTTTCCGACTTTGGTTCGAGCTTTTCAGGTTGAAGTTTCTTGACATAAGCATCGCATCCCCAAACTTTCAGAAACGACAGCTTAGGTTTCTTCCCAAACCATAATTCATACGGTGTCGTCTCAACGGATTTAGACGGTGCCCTATTTAAAGTGAATGTAGCTGTCTCTAGAGCGTATCCCCAAAATGATAGCGGTAAATCAGCAAGAGACATCATAGATCGCACCATATCCAATAGAGTGCGATTACGACGTTCGGACACACCGTTACGTTGAGGTGTTCCAGGCAGCGTGAGTTGTGAAACGATTACACATTTCCTTAAGTGTGTGCCAAATTCGTGACTTAAATATTCTCCTCCACGATCTGATCGTAAGAACTTTATTTTTCGGTCACGTTGATTCTCTACCTCATTCTGAAATTCCTTGAACTTTACAAAGGTCTCAGACTTGTGTTTCATTAAGTAGACATACCCACATCTACTCAAGTCATCCGTGAGAGTGAGAACATAACGATATCCTCCGCGAGCCTCAACACTCATTGGACCGCACACATCAGTATGCATGATTTCCAATAAGTTGGTTGCTCGCTCCATTGTTCCGGAGAACGGAGTCTTGGTCATTTTGCCCATGAGGCATGGTTCGCATGTGTCAAATGATTCATAATCGAGAGACTCTAAAAGTCCATCAACATGGAGCTTCTTCATGCGCTTGACACCAATGTGACCAAGGCGGCAGTGCCACAAGTATGTGGGACTATCGTTATCAACTTTACACCTTTTGGTATTGATACTATGAATATGTGTATTATCACGTACGAGATTCATTAAGAATAAACCATTGACCATCGGAGCATGACCATAAAACATATCACTCATATAAATAGAACAACCATTATTCTTGGATTTAAATGAGTAGCCATCTCGTATTAAACGAGATCCAGATACAATGTTCATGCTCAAACTTGGCACTAAATAACAATTATTGAGGTTTAAAACTAATCCCGTAGGTAAATGTAGAGGTAGCGTGCCGACGGCGATCACATCGACCTTGGAACCATTCCCGAGGCGCATCGTCACCTCGTCCTTCGCCAGTCTCCGCTTATTCCGCAGCTCCTATTTTGAGTTACAAATGGGAGCAACGGCACCGGTATCAAATACCCAGGAGCTACTACGAGCACCGGTAAGGTACACATCAATTACATGTATATCACATTTACCTTTAGTGTTGCCGGCCTTCTTGTCTGCTAAGTATTTGGGGCAGTTCCGCTTCTAGTGACCATTCCCTTTGCAATAAAAGCACTCAGTCTCAGGCTTGGGTCCATGCTTTGACTTCTTCCCGGCAACTTGCTTACCGGGCGCGGCAACATCCTTGCCATCCTTCTTGAAGTTCTTCTTACCCTTGCCCTTCTTGAACTTGGTGGTTTTATTGACCATCAACACTTGATGTTCCTTTTTGATTTCTACCTCCGCTGATTTCAGCATAGCAAATACCTCAGGAATGGTCTTTACCATCCCCTGCATATTGTAGTTCATCACAAAGCTCTTGTAGCTAGGTGGGAGCGACTGGAGGATTCTGTCAATGACCGCCTCGTCTGGGAGGTTAATCTCCAGCTGAGTCAAGCGGTTGTGCAACCCAGACATCTTGAGTATGTGTTCACTGACAAAACTATTTTCCTCCATCTTACAACTGTAGAACTTGTCGGAGACTTCATATCTCTCGACCCGGGCATGATCTTGGAAAACCATTTTCAGCTCTTCGAACATCTCATATGCTCCGTGTTGCTCAAAACGTTTTTGGAGCCTTGGTTCTAAGCTACAAAGCATGCCGCACTGAACAAGGGAGTAATCATCAGCACGCTGCTGCCAAGCGTTCATAACGTCTTGGTTCTCTGGGACGGGTGCATCACCTAGCGGTGCTTCTAGGACATATTGTTTCCTGGCAGCTATGAGGATGATCCTCAGGTTCCGGACCCAGTCCGTATAGTTGCTGCCATCGTCTTTCAGCTTGGTTTTCTCTAGGAACGCGTTGAAGTTGAGGTTGACATTAGCGTTGGCCATTTGATCTACAAGACATTTATGCAAAGATTTTAGACTAAGTTCATGATAATTAAGTTCATCTAATCAAATTATTTAATGAACTCCCACTCAGATTAGACATCCCTCTAGTCATCTAAGTGAAACATGATCCGACTCGACTAGGCCGTGTCCGATCATCACGTGAGACGGACTAGTCATCATCGGTGAACATCTCCATGTTGATCGTATCTTCCATACGACTCATGTTCGACCTTTCGGTCTCTTGTGTTCCGAGGCCATGTCTGTACATGCTAGGCTCGTCAAGTCAACCTAAGTGTTTGCATGTGTAAATCTGTCTTACACCCGTTGTATGCGAACGTTGGAATCTATCACACCCGATCATCATGTGGTGCTTCGAAACAACGAACTGTCGCAACGGCGCACAGTTAGGGGGAACACTTTCTTGAAATTTATTATGAGGGATCATCTTATTTACTACCGTCGTTCTAAGTAAACAAGATGCAAAACATGATAAACATCACATGCAATCAAATAATAATAGTGACATGATATGGCCAATATCATATAGCTCCTTTGATCTCCATCTTGGGGCTCCATGATCATCTTGTCACCGGCATGACACCATGATCTCCATCATCATGATCTCCATGAAGTTGCTCGCCAACTATTACTTCTACTACTATGGCTAACACGTTTAGCAATAAAGTAAAGTAATTTACATGGCGTTTCCATTGACACACAGGTCATAAAAAATAATGACAACTCCTATGGCTCCTGCCGGTTGTCATACTTATCGACATGCAAGTCGTGATTCCTATTACATGAACATGATCTCATACATCACATATATATCATTCATCATTCATCACAACTTTGGCCATATCATATCATAAAGCACTTGCTGCAAAAACAAGTTAGACGTCCTCTAATTGTTGTTGCAAGTTTTATGTGGCTGCAATAGGGTTCTAGCAAGAACGTTTTCTTACCTACGTAAAAGCCACAACGTGATTTGTCAACTTCTATTTACCCTTCAAAAGGACCCTTTTCGTCGAATCCGCTCCAACTAAAGTGGGAGAGACAGACACCCGCCAGCCACCTTATGCAACTAGTGCATGTCAGTCGGTGGAACCGGTCTCACGTAAGCGTACGTGTAAGGTTGGTCGGGGCCGCTTCATCCCACAATACCGCTGAAGCAAAATAAGATTAGTAGCAGCAAGAAAGTTGACAACATCTACGCCCACAACAATTGTGTTCTACTCGTGCAAAGAGAACTACGCATAGACCTAGCTCATGATGCCACTGTTGGGGAACGTGGCAGAAAACAAAATTTTTTCCTATGGTTTCACCAAGATCCATCTATGAGTTCATCTAGCAACGAGTATTCAGATTGCATCTACATACCTTTGTAGATCGCGAGCGGAAGCGTTCACTAGAACGTGGATGATGGAGTCATACTCGCCGTGATCCAAATCACCGATGACCGAGTGCCGAACGGATGGCACCTCCGCGTTCAACACACGTACGGAGCGGATGACGTCTCCTCCTTCTTGATCCAGCAAGGGGGAAGGAGAGGTTGAGGAAGATGGCTCCAGCAGCAGCACGACGGCGTGGTGTTGGTGGAGAAGCAGTACTCCGGCAGGGCTTCGCCAAGCACGTGACGGAGGAGGAGAGGTGTTTGCAGGGGAGAGGGAGGCGCCAAGATGCAAGGGTGCAGATGCCCCCTCCCTCCCCCCTTTATATAGGCCCCTGGGGGGGCGCCGACCCTTGGAGATTGGATCTCCCAAGGGGGCGGCGGCCAAGGGGGGTGGAGTACCCCCCAAGGCAAGTGGGCGCCCCCCACCCTAGGGTTTCAACCCTAGGCGCAAGGGGGTGGGCCAAGGGGGGCGCACCAGCCCACTATGGGCTGGTTCCCCTTCCCTCTTCGGCCCATGGGGCCCTCCGGGATGGGTGGCCCCACCCGGTGGACCCCCGGGACCCATCCGGTGGTCCCGGTACAATACCGGTGACCCCCGAAACTTTCTCGTTGGCCAAAATAGCACTTCCTATATATAATTCTTTACCTCCGGACCATTCCGGAACTCCTCGTGACGTCCGGGATCTCATCCGGGACTCCGAACAACTTTCAGATTACTGCATATTCATATCTTTACAACCCTAGCATCACCGAACCTTAAGTGTGTAGACCCTACGGGTTCAGGAGATATGCAGACATGACCGAGACGCCTCTCTGGCCAATAACCAACAGCGGGATCTGGATACCCATGTTGGCTCCCACATACTCCTCAATGATCTCATCGGATGAACCACAATGTCGAGGATTCAATTAATCCCGTATGCAATTCCCTTTGTCAATCGGTATTTTACTTGCCCGAGATTCGATCGTCGGTATCCCAATACCTCGGTTCAATCTCGTTACCGGCAAGTCACTTTACTCGTACCGTAATGCATGATCCCGTGATCAAACACTTTGATTACATTGAGCTCATTATGATGATGCATTACCGAGTGGGCCCAGTGATACCTCTCTGTCATACGGAGTGACAAATCCCAGTCTCGATCCGTGTCAACCCAACAGACACTTTTGGAGATACCCGTAGTATACCTTTATAGTCACCCAGTTACGTTGTGACGTTTGGCACACCCAAAGCACTCCTACAGTATCCGGGAGTTACACGATCTCATGGTCTAAGGAAAAGATACTTGACATTGGAAAAGCTCTAGCAAATGAACTATACGATCTTGTGCTATGCTCATGATTGGGTCTTGTCCATCACATCATTCTCCTAATGATGTGATCTCGTTATCAATGACATCCAATGTCCATAGTGAGGAAACCATGACTACCAGTTGATCAACGAGCTAGTCAACTAGAGGCTTACTAGGGACATGTTGGTGTCTATGTATTCACACATGTATTACGATTTCCGGATAACACAATTATAGCATGAATAAAAGACAATTATCATGAACAGGGAAATACAATAATAATGCTTTTATTATTGCCTCTAGGGCATATTTCCAACAATTTCATGTTTCCAATCCCATTAGGTAGCCCTGTTTTAACATTCAGATGCATTAAGCGTGGTTGATGAACTATATATGATGGCAAATTCTTACAGACGAGCACATCAAGTGTTTCCAATTGTTGCAGCATTCTAATTTGTGTTGGTAGTTGGTACAAACAGAGGTTACTGATCCATAAGTATCTCAGCAGATACAGTTTCCGCAATCCTGTGAGATCAACTATAGCATGTTCCAGATCAATATAAAGAAATCATAGGAACTTGAACTCTGATAATGGAGGTGCTTTATCAGACCTCCCAAAGAACATAACCGACCGAACCTGTGATCATTGCTAACATTGTTTGACCATCAATTGATCAAGAAATCCTCGATAACATTGTTTGACCATCAATTGGAGGAGACATTAACATTCTTAGGTACTAGGAACAATTCCGTACATGTTCAAAGAATTACGTACATGTTCCCACCTTCTGTTTTGGCTGGGACCTTCGCTGACCGGTAATGCTTATTGGAGGAGACTTTAACATTCTTAGGTACTATAAGTGCATCTAGTGCCACCCCTAGTTGGTTTTGGAGTATTGACGTCAAACCTGGTTGAGGGACTAATGTGTTTGTGAGAATTGCAGGATAACACAGGTAGTAGTCCCTCATTGATTCGGTTTACCTATCGGAGATGACCCCTAAAAATGTATGAAGACATTGAAGGCATTGGTGGTATGTGAATATGTCCACATTGAAGACTATGACAAGAGAAGACATTGCATGAAGACTATGGAGCGCAAAGACTTAGTTGTTTCGTTGTTTCCTTTTCTTCTTTGTTGAGTCATAGGAACCACCATACTGTTGAGTGGGGTCCTAGTGAACAAAGTCAGAGTGACTGAAGTGATGCTCAACCAAATCCTATGTCTTCGAGCGAAGGCAATGAGAGCAAAGCTTATCCAGAGCTGGATGAGTCAGTTTTACTTGTAGCCCAAGTCAAGCTGTCGTGTGTGTTTGAAATCTGACCGTTGGAACACGTGTCAGTTCCTTAGTGACCCAGGGTCATTTCGGACAAATCAGGTTGGGTTGCCTAGTGGCTATAAATAGCCCACCCCTACACCATAAATTGGTGGCTGCTCAGAGTTAGTGCACGGCTTTTGTCGTTTGAGAGCAACCCACCTCCGAAGCTTTTGAGAGAGAGAAATCCTTGCGAGGACAAAGCCCAAATACCCAGAGCCAAAGAGTGTTAGGCATCACTGAAGTCTTTCTGTCCGCGTGACCTGAAGACTTATTACACTTGAGGACTGTGAATCCTCCAGCCGGTTACGCATCGCGTTCTGAGCAGCCAAGAGTCATTGTGGATCGCTGGTGAACGAAGTCTGTGAAGGTTTGGAAGTCTACCTTGAAGACTTACCAGAGTGATTGGGCGAGGATTGGGTGTCCTTAGCTCAAGGGGAATAAGGTGAAGACACGGTCTTCTGAGTTGAATCTTAGCCTCCCTAACTAGACGTACGGTTGTCACAGCAACTGGAACTGGTCCAACAAATCATGTGTCCTCAACAAGTGACTGGTTCTATCCTCTCCCTCTCTTTACTTACAGTCTGTCTTCGTGAAGTCATTGCCTCTTTGCTTTACCTATTTGTCTTCACTGTGTGACTACTATCGTTGTTTGGCTTCATACTATCTTCCATCCTGATCTTTACTACCTAGCTGCTATTAGTCTTCGTGCTTTCACTTCATTGAATACTTGACTATGGCTTGCTTAGTGTAGTCTACCTTCCGCTGCATATCAATAGGTTGATTTCTATTAATTGTCTTCGAAACTCTCATGTTTTGAAGACTTTCATAAAAATCGCCTATTCACCCCCCTCTAGTCGATTACTAGCACTTTCAATTGGTATCAGAGCAAGGTACTCCCTTGTTCTGTGTGATTCGGTTTAACCACCTGGAGTTTTAGCTATGTCGACTACAGGGATAATCAAAGTCTCCCCTGCTTGCCCCGTCTTCGATGGAACTGAATATCCCTACTGGAAGAATAAGATGGGCATGCATCTTGAAGCCATTGATGTCGACCTCTGGTATGTCGTCAAGAATGGCGTTCCCAAGAGTGGTGAAGGTGTCACCCCTGCTGATGTAAAGAAGTTCATTCAACTCGATTCTACTGCCAAGAACATCATCTGTGGTCATCTGATCAAAGGACAGTATGGCTGTGTGAGTGCTCTAGAAACGCCGAAGCTAGTCTGGGACTGGCTCTCCAAGGTCAACGAAGGCATCTCAACCCAGAGAGATCAAAGGATCAGTGTTCTTCGCAACCTCTTCAACCGCTTCAAGATAAACGACAATGAGAATGTCCAGCTCACGTTTGATCGCCTCACTGACATCACAAATGAGCTTCGTGCTCTCGGCGCACTGAGATCACCAAGCATGAAATCGTCAAGACACTACTGAGATCACTTGGCAGCTCGTTCGACACCCTTGCCCTGATGATACAAGAACGCCATGACTTTAAGACACTCGGTCCGTCTGATATACTTGAGAGGCTCAACACACATGAGTTCCAGCTATCTGAGAAAAGAGATATCTATGGTCCCAACTACGGCCGAACTCGTGCTTTGAAGGCAAAAGATGTTTCCTCATCTGAAGAAGCATCTGACTGCAGTTCTGGTGATGCTGAAGACATTGGAAAGGAGCTTGCTATGCTTGTGAATAAGTTCCAGAAGTTCACTAAGAAGAAGGGCTTCAGAAAGTCTTCATGATCCAGCTCAAGAATGATGAAGCTTCCACTCATGATTACAAGAAGAGAACATGTCACAAGTGCAAGAAACCTGGACACAATATCTCGGAATATCCAAAGTTGGACAATGAGAACAACAAGAAGAAGAAGAGCAAGGAATATGATTCTGATGACAAGAAGAAGAACAAATCTTCAGAGTCTTCTTCCAAGTCTTCATCACACAAGAAGAGCTCATCTGGCAAGGCTCGTGCTTTTGTTGGCAAGGAGATGGATTCAGAGGAGTAGTCTGCTTCTGAGGAGGCGGAGGTGGAGTCGGAGTAGGAGTCCGACCCTGGCGTTGCAAGTCTGGCTCTAGCTACAGCCTACGTTGCCAAGTCCATCTTCAACACTGAAGACAATGGCCCCGTCACCTACGCTGATGCTAATGACAAGGACGACTCTGCTCCCACCTACTGCTTCATGGCACGTGGTGCCAAGGTAAAATCACGCGATGCTTAATTTCAAACATCAAGTGAAGATGACCCTGATTGTGAATCCAAACCCAGCTACAAAACACTTGCTAAAATTGCAACTGAACAACAAAAAGCTATGGAACATACTCAAAAACTGTTAGACAAAAGCGATGACCTGTTGGACGCGGAAATGACCCGTTCTCAATCCTTAATTGAAGACATAAAAAATCTTCATGTTAAGTACCAGGAACTTGAAAGTCGTCATGAAACGCTCTCAACCACTCATGAAAAGCTTTCCTATGATTATCTTCAAAGGAAGCAAGAGCTTGAGAAATTGAGAGCAGCTCATGAACATCTTCAAAAAGAGAATGAGTCACTTCGCGCTCAGCAGATCAGTCCCGCTCAGGAAGGATTTGAAAAACCATGTCTAAAATGCCTTGAGCGTGATAACGCTACTTTTGTTGTTGAATGTTCTACTGCTGCTACTGTTCCAATATCTTCAACTGTTGATGTGGTAACTAACCCCTCTGCTGAGGATACCACTACTATTGCTAATGAAAATGCTATGTTGAAGACATTGCTTGAAACAGGGATGTACAAAAGCCTCAAAGGGCATCCGACACTATGCGATGTCCTCAAAAAGCAGATTTTGAACCAAAACCCTAGGAAAGAAGGTGTTGGGTTCGAGAGGAAAATGAATGTTGATGGTTCCTACTAGAAGCCTGAGCAGTACCCCAAAACCACATGGGTTGCTGCAAAGGGACCTTCAGTGGATCCATCAACCTTATCTGGCTTCACTTGTGCTAACCCCATTATCATTGATGAATCCTTTGATGCAAACTATAAACTGTTTAAGAATCAGAATGGTGAAGTGTTTGCCAGGTATATTGGTACTAACTGCAGGAATGGGCCACCTATGAAGAAGATCTGGGTCCCCAAAAGTTGTCTTGAGAATCTTCCTGTGAATGTCATTATGACACCACCTAGGAAGAAGACAAATCCCAGACCTAAGGCTTTATATGGTCCAAAGGCTTCATACAGACATAGGACTCACCTGAGTCACCCTAACGCCAATGTTTTGCAGGGAAATCATACTCAGACTTATGAATATGAGCGTCTTTCTTCAAACCACTATGTTCATAAAACTAAGAACTTTTCTGCTTATTCATATGAGTATCATTCATCTCCTGCAAGGCTATTTGCTAGGGCTCCAAAGCCGAAGTTCTTAGATGCTGCACTTACACTCATTGCTTCTAAGCCACCCCTGAAGATGTGGGTGGTTAAGAAGAATTAACTTTCTTTTGCAGAGAAAGGTCTCCAGCCAGAAATCAAAGGCGTCTGATGCTATTGCTGGGGACCTTAAACATCTTGTAGGGCGCAAGATCAAATGCCCAAACGGTCTCACTATGTATTTTGTTCCTGGCTCGTTTGCCAATCATCCTATCAGTCCTAGTCTTGATCTAAGCTTTGATAATCCTCTTGCCCGTCAAATGTTTATGCTTCACAATACGCTTGGTGAAGCCTATCGCCCTAACTGTACTGTAGGGTATGACACCTCATGCTTCATAATGGATTATGGACAGCGGATGCACTAATCAAATGACTGGTGATAGAAGTCTTCTCATGGACTCAACCTTACGTCCATCTGACAAGAGTCACATCACATTTGCTGACACTGGTAAAAGCAAGGTATTGGGTCTAGATAGAGTTGCAATCTCAAAGGATCAGCACATGGATAAAGTGATGCTTCTTGAATCCCTTGGTTTCAACTTAATGTCTGTCTCAATGCTTTGTGACTTCAACATGATTGTGATATTTGGAAACTATCGTTGCCTTGTATTAATGGAATCTGACAAGTCTCTAGTCTTTGAAGGGTACCGGAAAGATGATCTATACATGGTAGATTTCTCAGCAGGGCCACAGCTTGCCGTATGCCTTCTTGCAAAAGCTTCAGAGTGCTGGCTCTGGCATCAGAGGCTAGGGCATGCTGGCATGAGGAACTTACACACTCTCGCAAAGAAGAAGCATGTCATAGGCATCGAGGGCGTCAAGTTCAAGAAGGATCACTTGTGCGGTGCCTGCGAAGCTGGAAAGATGACTAGGGCCAAGCATCCCTCGAAGACAACCATGATGACATCTCAACCCTTCGAGCTGCTACACATTGACTTATTTGGCCCTACTCACTACTCTACTCTCACTACAACTGCTTGTCTCTATTGCTTCGTCATTGTTGATGATTATTCAAGATATACATGGGTGCACATAATTCTCTACAAGACTGAAGTGCAGGATGTCTTCAGACGCTTCGCCAACCGTGCCATGAACAACTATGGCGTCAAGATCAAGCATATCCGGAGTGACAACAGCACAGAGTTCAAGAACACCGGCCTCGATCTGTACTTGGATACATTAGGCATCACTCATGAGTTCTCTGCTCCGTACACCCTTCAGCAGAATGGCATAGTGGAGTGCAAGAATAGAACACTCGTTGAGATGGCTCGGACGATGCTCGATGAATACAAGACACCAAGAAAACTCTAGCCTGAAGCTATTGATACTGCATGCCATGTCATCAACCGTGTCTATCTTCACAAGCTTCTGAAGAAAACATCCTATGAACTCCTCACTGGTAAGAAGCCAAATGTCAGTTACTTTAGAGTATTTGGTGCTAGGTGCTGCATCAAGGATCCACATCACACTTCAAAATTTGCACCGAAAGCACATGAGGGTTTTATGCTCGGTTACGGAAAGGATTCGCACTCCTACAAAGTCTTCAACCTCTTTCACTATAAAGTGGTTGAAACTGTGGATGTGCGGTTCAATGAGACTAACGACTCGCAAAGAGAGCACCTGCCAAATGTGCTATATGAAGTTCCACCCAGTCAATCCAACAAGCTAATGGGAACTGGAGAAATCATACCGTCTAAAGCACAGTCTGAAGAGGAACTTATCATTTCTGCACCTAATCAACCTGAAGACAATGCTCATCCCGAAGACAATCCTCCTAGCGATGACAATGATCAGCAAGAGCAAAATCTTCGTCCAGTTCATCCTCGTGTTGCAAATGAAGTACAGATTGAGAAGATAATTGATAGCATCAATGCGCCTGGTCCACTCACTCGTTCAAGAGCAACACAACTAGCAAATTCCTGTGGGCACTTTGCTTTTGTCTCAATATCTGAACCAAAGAAAGTTGCTGAAGCCTTCATGGAACCTGAATGGATTCAAGCTATGCTAGAAGAGCTTCGACAGTTCAAGCTGAACAATGTCTGGGAACTTGTCAAGCGTCCTGACCCCCGCAAGCACAACATAATAGGCACAAAATGGATATATCGCAACAAACAAGATGAGCATGGTCAACTTGTCAGAAACAAAGCTCGTCTCGTTGCTCAAGGATACACTCAAGTTGAAGGGATTGACTTCGATGAAATATTTGCTCCTGTGGTTAGGCTTGAAGCTATTCGCATATTGCTAGCCTATGCAAACCATCACAACATCTTGCTATATCAAATGGATGTGAAGAGTGCATTTCTCAACGGCAAGATTGAAGAAGAAGTGTATGTTGCACAACCTCCTGGCTTTGAAGATCCAAAACATCCTGATATGGTGTACAAGCTAAACAAGGCACTGTATGGCCTCAAACAAGCCCCTCACGCTTGGTATGACACACTCAAAGACTTCCTGAAGAGCAAAGGCTTCAAACCTGGTTCCCTGGATCCCACACTCTTCACGAAGACATATGATGGTGAACTGTTTGTGTGCCAAATATATGTGGATGACATTATCTTCGGCTGCACCAACCAGAAATACAGTGATGAGTTTGGACACATGATGCAAGAACAATATCAAATGTCCATGATGGGTGAGCTGAAGTTCTTCCTTGGTCTTCAAATTCGTCAGCAAAACAATGGCATCTTCATATCTCAAGAGAAATACCTCAAAGATTGCCTGAAGAAGTTTGGAATGCAAGACTGCAAAGGTTACACGATGCCAATGCCAACCAAGAGTCATCTGGGTCCTGACGCTAATGGTAAAGAGTTTGATCAGAAGGTATACCGCTCCATGATTGGTTCTTTACTTTATTTATGTGCATCTAGGCCAGATATTATGCTTAGTGTTTGCATGTGTGCTCGATTCCAAGCGGCAACAAAGGAATCACATCACTTAGTTGTGAAGCGAATTCTTCGATATTTGGCTTACACCCCAATATTAGGATTATGGTATCCAAAGGGCTCAAAATTTGATCTAGTTGGATTCTCGGATGCTGATTATGCTGGTGACAAGGTGGATCGCAAGTCTACATCAGGCACATGTCTCTTTCTGGGACGATAACTTGTCTATTGGTCTTCAAAGAAACAAAACTGTGTATCAGTCTCCACTGCTGAATCTGAATACATTGCTGCTGGATCTTGCTGCGCTCAGCTTCTATGGATGAAGCAAACACTCAATGACTATGGCATCCATCTGAAACAAGTACCACTCTACTGCGACAACGAAAGCGCCATCAAGATTGCCAACAACCCAGTTCAGCACTTGAAGACAAAGCACATTGAAATTCGTCATCACTTTCTTAGAGATCATGTCATGAAGGAAGATATTGATATCATACACGTCAACACTGAAGAGCAACTGGCAGATATCTTCACAAAGCCCTTGGATGAGAAAAGGTTTTGCAAGTTACGGTGTGAGCTAAATATCATAGAATCCTCAAATGTCCTGTGATCAGGCACACATCCTAACACTTATGCATGTTGATGACTTAGATGTGCAACACACGAAGTAAAGTATATCTTCAATCAATGAAGACTTACATGCTAAGTTTGATACATTCACATGGAATTTGACTTCGGAGCGCCATGATAATTGTGCGCCGTGTCTGGGTCTAATGCTTCCTATACGGTGGGTAACACCACCACCAAATTCTTCTGTTTGAAGTGTTTTTCTCATGGCATTACATTTGCTATGTCTTCACATTTGGTTTGTCTTCAATTTCAACACGTCTTCATGATTATCTTCACTATGTTGATTTGGTTGTATTCTGATATATACATATATTAGTGTTCTATCCTCTACAACATTCACATATAGCTGTGTCTTCTCGTTTGAATCTTTTGAACTAAGTGAATGTGATCGGACCCTAACCTCTCTATGTTTTCTACCTCAAACTCTATCTATCCAAATCATATGCATTCTGTTGAAACTGTCGAATGTCTTCTCTGCGTCCTTGTCAGCAGAAGATACAAAGACAAACATTAAATCTGTTTTAAATGCTCTATTCTTATTTCCTGAAACCCGGAGAAGCCGGAACGACCATACGACAGTCCAGGCGGGCGTGGGAACGTGGGACAGCTCCAAATGTGTTGCATGTTCGCCATGTGTCCCTCAGATGTGAACCGCTAGGGGCACCTGCGTAATTGTGCTATGCCGTCCCTTTCCCTATAAATACACATCCAATCACGGTCAAAATCCTTCTTCCACCTCTCCACCTCGACAAACCCTAGCGCCACCGCTAGCTCTCGACGACGCCGGCGACGAAGCGCTTAGCTGCCGCGACCTCTCCGACGCCGGCCGCGGACCTCGTCTTCTCCGCCGCAGCCATAGGTGTCCTCCGTCGCCAAGATAGGGCACGGAAGATCGAACTGCTCGGCCTCATCTTCTACTCCGTCTAGCAGTTCATCGTGTGGTAAATTAAAACCCTGTTTTTACCGTCTTTTTGATCCTATAGATTCATAATTTTTACCAAAAGTAGTTTCTGCCTCCACAAATTTGGATCTATCCTATCTGCATCTCATATGATGCCTAGTAAATTCACTTATGCTTCACACGTAGTTAGATTCCTCACTTGTACTTATTCTTGGATTCGTACAAATTTGGAACCAACTCTCAACATATAAGTGAGTGTCTTTGAGCTATGAGGTCAATGTCTTCTAAACTGATTTATCTTCAAAATCTTCTGAGAATGCATATGACCTCTTCCCCTTCCCTCGCATATCTAATGATGTCACATGTACATGTCTGTGGGAGAATCCCTTGGTTCTCGTAGTCTGCATTCATTTGCAAAATTCTTACAACATCATATCAACTCTCCCGAGGCTAGTTCCTGTCTGACCAGCAGACGGAAGCCTTTGACAATATTGAAGCCATTCAGTCTGAACTTCATGGCAACAGAGAAGCCTGCAAGGAAGGGAGGCAGACAGCACCGTGGGAACACATCAAGAGATTTGCCTCCTGACCTCTATGCGTTGTACAAGACAGATCCAGAGGAGGACTACAATCAACGAAAAACCCAAATCCAATGGATTCAAAGATATTGGGCAGAACAATGGTACAAGTACAGGTTCGTGACCCAGGAATATGCTGAGAAGAACGCCATCAAGCGACCCTGGGGAGACATCTTGTACAAAAATCTTCCACCCGGGTCCAAAGCTGAAGCCATTGAACAAGGCTTCTACCCTTGCATGGTCCGTGGACCATAACCTGCAGATGCCGACCCATCTTCATTGCTATGGTGTCATGACGACAATCTGTTCAAGCGCAACTTCCAGTTTGCCAAGAACTCTGCCAAAGAAAACAAGAAGTCGCGGGGATTAGACTTCAACCCCGGTCCCTCTGCTCCTCGTACCGATGGCACACGCGAAGCTGAACCCAATCTTGTTGGGCCCTTCTACAACCTAGAAGGTCTCATCACTCATATTATGGTTCAAGGGACAGCCGTGGATGAACCTGTAGACGACGCTGATTCTGACGAAGCGCCTGCACCACCAAAGCCAAAGAAGCTGAAGAAACCCAAGGCTTCGAAGCCTTCCCTTGTACCAAAAGCTTCGCGAGTGAAGCCTCTGGCCACTGCTCCTCCTACATCAAGTGTGAAGTCTGAAGATCTCTCACGCATCTCAAGGTCTGAGAAGAAGAAGCCTATGCACACCATTGGTCCAGCTCTGACCCCCGCTGCTGTTCTGAGGAACGAAAATGACACCATTGATATGTCAAGTGACGACGATCTTGCTGATGACGCTCTTGAGCAGCTGATAAAGAGAAAGCAAGAGGCGGAAATTGTCACATCCTAGCTAGACCATGCATTAGAGTGTTGCATCATGTCTTCTTTCAACAGAAACTTGAAATGGGGAAGGCAGAACCCCCAGCACCCCCCCTGAAATCAACTAGGGTTTACTCAAATTATTTTCAATGAACCTGAAATGCCCTTCTAAAAAGTTCACCCTCTTTGTCTTGGGTTACAACCTCTGACAAAATTGGTGCACAATTTTCTAGGTCAACAGAAGGTCATTGTTTTAAATCATAAGTATTTGAATTTGGGCATTTAAATGCTATAAAATAATTTAAATGCTCAAATAATTTTGGGAATAAATGTTTCCTGTTGGAAATATTCTAAACATAGCTCACATTTATTTTTAGGATTTTTGGAAACATTTTAGTATTTTTAATAAAGCCCAACAGTTACAGTTTAATAGAAAACAAAAACAAATTAAAAAAAAGAAGGAGAGGGAGAAGCCCACCTGGGCCTTACCTGGCGCCGCCCACCAGGCCCACCTGCCGGCCCAGCCCAGCCACCGCGCCAGCGAGCAGCTTGGCTCGGCCAGGCAGGCAGGCAGGTGCTCGACGACGGCACCCGCGCGCGCCACGCAGTTGGCTGCTGCCCTGCTTCCTCCCCTCGCCACCCTGCTGGCCTGGACAGGCTCCACGTCGCCGCCTCGACCCCCTGGACACGCTCACTCGCCCCTGCCTCACTCCCTTGCTCCCCTTCGCCATGGCCCACGCAGCCGTCGCCATCCCGCCACCGTAGTCGCGTCCACCGTCGTCCCCGTGCTGCTCCACCGTGTCCTGAAGCTCCGCCACTTCCTCCTCGATCGCTCCACCAAGCCACGCCCCGCCGGAGGCCTGCAAACGACTCCACCGAGCTCGTCTTCAACCTCGGGCTGCCCAGATCGCCTCCGCCGCCCCGCTTGCTCCGGCTCGTCCCCGACCGCGCCGTCTGTCTCTGCGTGACCGCTGTGAGCCCAGCTACCTCCCCGTCCTCTCCGTTCTCCTCCTCGTGCACCACAACAAGCACACAAAGCGCACCCGCACGCGCCGCCGCGGAGCTCGTCGCCGACGTCTCTCCGGCCAAACACCGGCCACGCCACCTAGTCTAACAACTTCACCGCATCCCTAGGGGCACAACACACCTCACCACGCGCCTCGCCGTGCCCCATAGCCTCGGGCTCACTTTCACCCGACTCCGGCGACCGCAAAGCTCGTCGCCGGCGATGTTTCCAGCCACCCCGAGCCCAACCACCACCACCAAACGCTGCAGTTCGTTCCCAGCTACTCGTAACTGATCTCCGCCGCCGTTTTGGTCGCCTGAGGGTGTTTTCCGAAGCCCTCCGCCGTCTCGGCCTCGCCGGCGACTCAACGCCGGCGGGATTAGCCCTGTTGACCGGTGGGTTTGACCATTGACGTCGACTGGGTGGGCCCAGTTAACTCCTCTGAGTCAATGACAAGTGGGCCCCCCCCTCTGCTAACCAAATCAGATTAGTTTTAATTGAAGTTAATTAGCTTAATTAACTACTGACACGCGGGACCCACCAGTCAGGTTTGACCTGGACGTCCCCGTTGACCCTGACGTCACCCTGACGCATTGCTGACGGAGTAATTGATTTTCTGGATTTATTTTTATTCAGGAAATTCCAGAAAATGTTTAAAACTTCTAAAAATCCTAGAAATTCAACCGTAACTTCAAATGAAATAATTTATATATGAAAAATTATCAGAAAAATTCAACCTATCCATCTGTAATGGTTTCATGCATGACAAAACAAGTTTACCTTGCTGTTTAAGCAGAATAAGGAAATGCACCATTAAGGCCATGTTTAATGAGCTAATATTTGAATCTTTGATTCAAATGAGTTCATTCCTTTCTATTTTAGCTTGCATTAGGCCAAGACACATTCATATTTCCATGTCATAGCATGCATCATATTGTTGCATATCGTCATGTGTTGATTGTGTTCCGATGTGTTCTTCGTGGTAGGTTCTGCCTCCGAGGATATTCACGAGTATCCAACTGAAGGGCAGTATCCCACTACCACTCAATCAGGCAAGCAACCCATTGATCATTCCGATACAAACCCATGTTCTCGCTTTTGCTCTTGTTTACTGCATTAAGACAACGCGATTCAAACTGCTGTGTGCTATGGTAGTTGAACCCTTATCCTCTGCATGACCTGTCATTGCCACAGTAACTAGATGAAACCCACTAGCATGTGTAGGAGTTGATTGAGCCATGTATGTGATTCCTACCTTGCTATGCTTAGAGTTGTGTCAGGTCTGGTTCATCTGGGTGATGGGCTAGAGTGAAATGCTTATGACGGTAATATGAGGGGTGTGTTGAACATGTTTCGGTAAAGGTATCGATGAGAGGCCATGTAGGAGTACATGGTGGGTTGTTTCATTGAGGCCGTCCATAAGAACTGAGATCTGTATGTGTGATTTAAGATGCAGTTACTACTGTACATTGGGCCCGAAACCAATGGACCCTCTCGGCTTCTTAATCACCCTAGTACTCTGTCCAGGAGTTGCAAATAGTTTCTGGTGCTTGTAGGTTATGTGTTGGCGGCCGTGCGTAGCGCTGACCCTAGGGGTGGGCTATGTTGCGGTAGATACACCGTGGCACGGTGTACCAAGTCACCCGTTTGGTGTCTCGGGAACCCTGCTCACATCGTTCGGGGCCGTATGTGGAAACCTCGGCCGGACTCCCTGCGAATGGAACCTAGATAGGCGATAAAACTGGACTAGAGACTTAAGTGTTTAGGTAGGCCATGGCCGACACCCTTGCTGGGCTTCCGCTTGAAGGTTGCCGAGTACATGTCGTCTAAACGGCGGTAAGTGGTGAAAGCGTGTATGACGAAGTACACCCCTGCAGGGTACAAAACTATTCGAATAGCCGCGTCCGCGGTAAAGGACTACTTGGTTGCCTATATAGTTCATAGACAAGTAAATGGATACTCCTAAAAGACTCAAGATAAGTGTGAGTACCGAGGATGGCCCCTTCGTAGGAAGACGAGGGAGGATCCCCGGTGGAGTATTGTGTTGGTGAGTAGTGGACTCGTGTGCGAAAACTATTTTACTAGTGAAGTTCCGTAGGATAGTTTAGCCAAGAGTCAAAGCTGGCTTGCTGCATTAACCCCACCACCTTCTTGAGAATAAGCATGTATAGTAGGTTCTGATGTAAGACTTGTTGAGTACCTTTGTACTCATGTTTGCTTAATTACTGTTTTCAGACGACAACACCGCCCCCTCCGATGGTTTCTATGTAGACCTTGACGTCGACGAGTGACTAGCCACCCAGGTGGTGATCCTGACCATGGAGGGCCCTATGTAGATAGACATGCTTCGAGAAGCCTTCTTTCTTTCTAGAGTCTGTACTCAGACTAGTTGCTTCCGCATGTGCTTGTATGATTGTATGACTTGAGTGTCGGGTCATGTGACCCCTATCTGTATGAATATGTTATGTATGGCTCTCTGGAGCCTTTAAATAAAGTACTTGAGTTGTAGAGTTTTGTTGTGATGCCATGTTGTATGTACTCATATCGGGCATATTGTGTGTATGATTGAAATGCTTGGTATGAGTGGGATCCGACAATCTAGTTGTTTATCCTTGGCAGCCTTTCTTATGGGGAAATGTAGTCTAGTGTTCCGCGAGCCATAGTAGTCCGCTACAGCCCGGTTCACCGGAGTCCTGCTAGCCCAGCACTACTGCTCAGGACACTTGACTGGCCGGCATGTGATTCACTTCGTTCCTATGTCTGTCCCTTCGGGGAAATGTCACGCGGTGACTTCCGGAGTCCTGCCTAGCCTGCTACAGCCCGGGTTCCCCCGAGTCCTGTTAGCCCAGTGCTACAGCCCGGAATCACTCGCTGATGACCGACATGCTCGATGTGATTCATGTATGCCTGTCTCCATAGGTCTGTGCCGCTTTGGGTTCACGACTAGCCATGTCGGCCCGGGTTCTCTGTCATATGGATGCTAGCGACACTATCATATACGTGAGCCAAAAGGCGCAAACGGTCCCGGGCCATGGTAAGGCGACACCAGTGGGATACCGTGCGTGAGGCCGCAAAGTGAAATGAGGTGTTACCGACTAGATCGATGTGATTTGGAATCAGGGTCCTGACAGAAATCTTCAATGATTTGCCTCTCTTTGACATGGAAGTATTGAACAACTTTATTGATGAGTGGTTTGACACCCCTCGTATCAGCTTTGATCATATGCAACTTCCAATTGGCCTCAGCGTCTCCTTCCATGGCGCCATTGCTCCTGAGCTGGCTCTTGCTCAGGAACTTGTTGAACTGAAGCATAAGATTGATTATGAAAAAGCTCAGTTCAAGAAGCATATTGCCAAGCTCAGCGTGGCAGACGTCCAAAACTTCATGGTCATGCTGCATGAGCTCAAGGAAGCGTTTCACAAGAAACGTGATGAAGCCAAAGGTTCTCGTGAGCGCATGAAGCTTCTGGCTGCAAAGTGTGTTCAAGCTTACAATGAAGCTGAAAAGCGCAAGACACTTGGGCGTCTTGGCATCGACCCTAAGATGGCCGCCAAGAAGACGAAGCCTACTGTGGACCAAGCTGAACCATCCAGGCGGGAAGAACCTCGCATTGTCTTCCCCGCTAGCATGACAGGCATGAAGCCTAAGGTCCCCACAGTGGCTTCATAGCTTCAGAAGACAAGGGCAGCTGAAGCCAAAGCTAGAAAGCGCAAGACCAAGAACACCACCGATGATGCTCCACCCACCAAGAAGTGCAAGACCAAAAAGAGAGATCGGGCTGCTCCCACAGAGCCCCTTGTCGTCGAGCCAATTTCTGTTGCTCGTCCTGAATCTGCACACCAAGAACATCGAATGATAGTTCACGAGCCTGCTTCCACAGCGGCTCCTGAAGCTGAAGACACTCCAGCTGTTGACCCCACCACAGCTGAAGAAACTGGTCATCAAGACAATGTTGAAGATGATGAAGTCCTTCCTCAGATCGAGCACAATGTGGTATCATCGCCTGTTCTTACGAACAACGAACTCATCAGCATTTGTCGTCCATTGACGCCAATTGCTCACGATGACTCATGGGCTGATCACCCACAAGACTCCCCCTGTCAAGCAGAAAGACCAGTTACTCCCTCAACTCAAGTCACCACTCCGATGCTTGAAGATGAAGACTTTGTGGCCCAACCAACTCCATCTCCACAAGCGTCGCCAGCGTTTCGCAGGCTTCACAAAGGACCAAGGCCACATGTCACTCTATCAAGGGTTCCAGAAGGAGAAGAGCGCCAATCGGTTTCACGCCAAGTCTTTCCTGAAGCCTCTCCAACTGTGAACAACCCCGAGACTGAAGCCAACATGGGTGAAGATATTCCGGCTGCATCAGCCGATGACCAAGAAGAACCAAGAGCAGAAGAAGAACGTGTTGCTACACCCCCAACCAACCAAGTTGTTCTCGAGGAGAACGTGTCTGACCCTCCAGCTACTCAAGTGGAGGTTAACAACATTGAGGCGAACACCAACACCAACACTGAAGCCAATGACGTTGTCATGGCTGAAGCTAATGTGGCGCCTGAAGTTAATGTGGCGCCTGAAGTGAATGTGGTGCCCGAAGTGATAGCACCTGAAGTCAATGCTGCACCTGATGCAAATCTTAAGCCTGAAGTCACTGCCACTGCCACTGCCACTACCACTTCTCCTGTACCGCCTCCCAGGCCACATACTATTGAGCAAGCATACAACTATGGTCAGCTGGTCACTGTCAGATGGACTATTCTGGTTCCTCCACCTACTGTTGGTCTGCAATTTTACTATCATGTCAAGCACATGCCTCAGGTCCAGAAGCCTAAGCCAAGACTGCCCAGGTTTCCAGGTATTGCCACTTCACCAGGGTCCTTCAATGCAAATGGATTCAAAGCGCACACCACTTTCTTTGATAGCGCCAAGAACCCCTATTCCAAGCCAAGGATTTCATCTGATCGGTTCTGGAGCTATCAGCAGTGCAGTTATTATTCTTGTGTTCTTTATGACCAAGGGCGCATCTTTCCTCATATGCGTCTTGACTGCGAAGCCATTGCTGGACTGCCATGCCTTGAAGAAGCCCTTGACTGCTTCCGTGATGCTGGATTGCTGAATTTTGTAACTGATAAGGAACATTGGAATGAAGAGCTTCTGCTGCAATTCTATGCCACCCTCCACATTCATGGCTACAACAGGGATCTGAAGATATGGGTCCTTGAGTGGATGACAGGCAACGTACACCATGTAGCTAAAGCTATTGACACTATTGAGCTTACTGGTCTGCCGACTCCAGGTGAACTATATGAACCTGGTTGTCAGCTTCACCGCAATGCTTTGGAGAGCATCTTTCAGAAGCCAGAGCCCAACATGAGCCAAATGCTGATCATGATGAAGCCATTGCCACATGACATTGAGTACCCAAAAGAATTCTTTGTTGAAGACCTAGAGTATCTGCCCCGTACTATTTATCATATCATTAGGCGAACTCTATGGCCTGTCAAAGGACATTCTTCAGCAGCAAAACTTAAAGGAGCAATGAAGACTCTGGTCTTTTATATCTTCAACAGCATCAGCTTCAATGCTCAAGACTTCTTTATCAGGCAGTTGGCTTCATCCGGCTCTGATCTCTTTGGACTAAAATTTCTACGCTCCATGGGTTATGCGCCTAATCAAGCTTCATTCAGCCGTCAACTATCAGCCCTTTGCTCACAACCATCTGATCTTTTTGCCAGAGGTTGATATGTCAGTTGAAGCCATATACCCAGAGCCTGCCAAGGAGCATGTTTGTGTTCACAATGCTGATCACCAAAGTTTCTCTCAGCCCATGGAAGGAGTCCAGGCAGTCACTCGTGTTTATCCTTTGGCTGGCAATACACGCTTACCTCATCGTGCTCAAACTGAAGCCACTGAAAGCACTATCGCTCAAAGGCCTCAGAAGCGATCTCGTGTTCTCAATGACCGAGAGCTTCTTGTTGCTCTGCATCAGAAACATGATAAGCATCACTTCTGGCTGAAGCGGCAGATGCAAAGCCTCTTGGTGGACGTCAATCGCATTCGCAAGCTTGCCACCAAGAATGCCTTTGTTACACATGAAACCTGTCAGAGGTCATGGAAGAGTTTGACATTACTGAGTGCTGAAGCGGATCTTCAAGATGATGGCTTCACTGAAAGATTCAAGTTTGACTCCACTCCTCCAAGGAATGCTGTCTTGCGTCGAACTCCGCCTCTTGAAGACTCTGATTATTCCACCTCCGCTGCAATGGTGAATGCCAGAGTGATAGATGATCAAGATGATTCTACTTCACCACCTCCAACTTCAGCGTGTATCAACACTGCTCCAAGTTCTTCTGCACCGCCAAACCCCGACGACGACCCTGCAGCTTCACCTACACCTTCTGGGAACGAGTAGAGGCTCTATGTCTTCAAACCTTTTTGGTCCTTACTGACGAAAGGGGGAGAAGCATATGAGTTGATAGTCTTCAAGCGGGTCCAAATGGGCGGCTGCTTTATATTTTGCCTAGTGTTTACAACTCTCGCTTTTGATACATTTGGTTCTTTGAGCTGTAACACTTAAACTTGATGGTCGTCTGCTACTTGTTTGCTATTCTATGATGCGATGATAAATTCCGCATGTGCGATGATAAATTCCGCATGTGCGACGATAAATCCCGCACGAAGTCATATTGCAGACGTCCATTTTTCATTATGCATATCATTATCTTCGTTATATCAAATCTTGCATGATGAATTGTCTTCAAAAGTTGAAGAGGATCTCCACAAGTACAACCTGCCATGTGCATTTGCATTCCAAAAGCAAATTACTTATATGCACATCTTCAGGGGGAGCCTTTTGCTACTTATGAAGACAATACATAAATCCTCTACAAATTCACATACTTTTACCCCCCTTGAAAACTTCAACCAGTTTGTCATCAATCACCAAAAAGGGGGAGATTGTAAGTGCATCTAGTGCCATCCCTAGTTGGTTTTGGAGTATTGACGACAAACCTGGTTGAGGGACTAATGTGTTTGTGAGAATTGCAGGATAACACAGGTAGTAGTCCCTCATTGATTCGGTTTACCTACCGGAGATGACCCCTAAAAATGTATGAAGACATTGAAGGCATTGGTGGTATGTGAAGATGTCCACATTGAAGACTATGACAAGAGAAGACATTGCGTGAAGACTATGGAGCGCGAAGACTTAGTTGTTTCGTTGTTTCCTTTTCTTCTGTGTGAGTCATAGGAACGACCGTACTGTTAAGTGGGGTCCCAGTGAACAAAGTCAGAGTGACCGAAGTGATGCTCAACCAAATCCTATGTCTTCGAGCGAAGACAATGAGAGCAAATCTTATCCAGAGCTGGATGAGTCAGCTTTACTTGTAGCCCAAGTCAAGCTCCCGCGTGTGTTTGAAATCTGACCGTTGGAACAAATGTCAGTTCCTTAGTGAGCGAGGGTCATTTCGGACAAATCAGGTCGGGTTGCCTAGTGGCTATAAATAGCCCACCCCCTACACCATAAATTGGTGGTTGCTCAGAGTTAGTGCATGGCTTTTATCGTTTGAGAGCAACCCACCTCCGAAGCTTTTGAGAGAGAGAAATCCTTGCGAGGACAAAGCCCAAACACAGAGAGCCAAAGAGTGTTAGGCATCACTGGACTCTTTCTATCCGCATGACCTGAAGACTTATTACACTAGAGGACTATGAATCGTCCAGCCGGTTAGGCGTCGCGTTCTGAGCATCCAAGAGTCATTGTGGATCGCCGGTGAACGAAGTATGTGAAGGTTTGGAAGTCTACCTTAAAGACTTACCAAAGTGATTGAGCGAGGACTGGGTGTCCTTAGCTCAAGGGGAATAAGGTGAAGGCGCGGTCTTCTGAGTTGAATCTCAGCCTCCCTAACCAGACGTACATTTTTCACAGCAACTGGAACTGGTCCAACAAATCCTGTGTCCTCAACAAGTGACTGGTTCTATCCTCTCCCTCTCTTTACCTACAGTCTGTCTTCGTGAAGTCATTTCCTGTTTGCTTTACCTATTTGTTTTCACTGTGTGACTACTATCGTTGTTTGGCTTCATACTATCTTCCTTCCTGATCTTTACTACCTAGCTGCTATTAGTCTTCGTGCTTTCACTACATTGAATACTTGACTATGGCTTTCTTAGTGTAGTCCACCTTGCGCTGCATATCAATAGGTTCATTTCCATTGTTTGTCTTCGAAACTCTCATGTTTTGAAGACTTTCATAAAAATCGCCTATTCACCCCCCTCTAGTCGATTACTCGCACTTTCAGGTACCAGGAAGAGAAAAATAATGAACGCTTCGACACTCATCGGCCTTTCTTATTCAATGCTATGATAGACAGTTTGGATCTTCGGGACACCAGTATGTCGGGGTGTCAGTTCACTTGGGCGAACAACCGATCTGTGTCGACATACGAGAAGCTCGATAGGATACTAATGGATACCAAATGGGAACTAAAATTTCCTCTGGTAACCGTGCGAGCCCTAGAGCGTATCGAGGCCTTATCGGATCATGCACCCATCATTCTGGATTCTAACTCTACAAACCCAACGACCCGGCGCCCTTTCAAATTTGAATTGGGATGGCTGCATAGTGTGTTTGAGAGAGGCCCGCCGTTGGTCGTACACCTATTCAGCGATGGATCTTTAAAATAAGAGCAATGAGACGACACCTCTCTGGATGAGAAAAACATACGAACGCAATTTATAAAAAAGAAAAGAAAAGGCTCTATACCATCATTGATGACCTCGACAAAATTGCAGAGACGCGCACATTATCTCAGCAAGAGATTGAATTGAAAAATCAATCTAATGAGATGGTTGCCCATCTACTGCAAGAAAAGGAGATCAAATACTACCAGAGATCCAAAGTTGATTTTATTTTGATGGGTGATAGTAATACATGATACTTCCAATTGGTCGCCAATGGACCCATAGGAAGAAATGTATTTACAGTCTCCAACAAGACGAGGGGCCGATCGAAGGTTAGGACGAGCTCAAAAGGTATATCACCAAATTATAGAATCTCTTTTAGGAGCGCCTACTGAAGGGAATTTCACCCTTGATGAGACCCGAACAGATGATATTCCACATGTTACGGAAGAAAACAATATCCTAACGACACCATTCTTAGAAGAGGAGGTGCGAGCTACGGTGCTTCAACAGGAACATAACAAAGCTCCAGGCCTGATGGTTTCCTCGCAGAATTCTATCAGAATTTCTGGGATATCATCAAGTCTGACCTTTTGTAGTTGTTCAATTGTCTGCATAACGACCGACTTGACCTATTCAGACTTAATTTTGGCGAGATTGTCTTGGTGCCGAAGATTAAGGAGTCTGAACGGATTCAATAGTTCAGACCCATATGCCTCCTTAATGTCAGCTTCAAAATTTTCACCAAAGTGGTGACGAATAGATTAAACTCGGTAGTTGACCATGTTGTCCGGCCATCTCAAACAGCTTTTATGCAAAGAAGGAACATACTCGATGGCATAGTAGTCCTGCATGAGACTGTCCATGAGATGCATCAGAAAAACATGAGTGGAGTAGTATTCAAAATTGACTTTAAAAAGCCTATGAAAAAATCAAATGGTCTTTCCTCCAATAGGCCCTAAGGATGGAAGGCTTCTCCGATAAATGGCGCAAGTGGATCCAAAATTTTGTAACTAGAGATAGCGTGGCCATCAAATTCAATGATGATGTTGGCCATTATTTTCAGACAAAAGAAGGACTACGACAGGGTGATGGTATGTCCCCAATGTTATTTAACATTGTGGCTGACATGTTGGCTATTCTGATTGAGCGCGTCAAGTAGGATGTCCAAATTATAGGAGTAGTGCCACATCTAGTGGATGGTGGTCTCTCTATTCTGCAATATGCCGATGGCACAATTCTCTTTATGGAACATGACCTGGACAAGGCTAGAAACCTAAAACTTCTTCTCTCAGAGTTTGAGAAAATGTCGGGTCTTAAGATTAACTTCCATAAAAGTGAATTGTTCTGCTTTGGAGAAGCCGTTAAGGCGGCAGCCGATTATGCTGACCTTTTTGGTTGTCCACATGGACAATTCCCAATTAAATATTTGGGAATACAAATTCATTATTGGCGTCTCATCACTGCGGAGTGGAAGCATGTAAAGGAGCGGCTAGAGAAACGCTTGAGCAGCTCGAAAGGCAAGTTGCTCTCACTTGGTGGACGACTGGTTTTAATAAACTCTGTCCTCACAAATATGGTTCTCGACATGCTTTCATTCTTCCAGCTCCCAAAAGGGGTCTTGCAAAGACTGGACTATTTTAGGTCCAGGTTCTTTTGGCAAGGAGATAGGAAAAAATATAGGTTGGCCAAATGGAGCGTGGTTTGTAGGCCGAAACACTAGGGTAGCCTCGGTATTCATGACCTACAGGTCAAGAATGAGGCCCTACTTAGTAAATGGTTGTTCAAGCTTCTTGCTGAGAATGGAAAACCATGCTGGGCAACAAGTATATAGGCCAAAAGGCAGTGTCTCAGGTATATTGAAAACCTGGAGACTCACACTTTTGGGCTGGCCTAATGGCGGCAAAGAAACATCTCTTTCGGTTTGGGTCTTTCGTGATAAAGGACGGGTGAAAGATTCGTTTTTGGGAAAACATCTGGCTAGGAAATGCTAGTCTCCGAGAACAATACCCAGCCTTATACAACATTACACGCGATAAGAATAATACTATTGCGCAAGTGCTCAGCAAATCCCCGCCAAATATTTCGTTCATGCCGGCTTTGATTGGCACTCAGGACACTTGACTGGCCGGCATGTGATTCACTTCGTTCCTATGTCTGTCCCTTCGGGGAAATGTCACGCGGTGACTTCCGGAGTCCTGCCTAGCCTGCTACAGCCGGGGTTCCCCGGAGTCCTGTTAGCCCAGTGCTACAGCCCGGAATCACTCGCTGATGACCGACATGCTCGATGTGATTCATGTATGCCTGTCTTCATAGGTCTGTGCCGCTTTGGGTTCACGACTAGCCATGTCGGCCCGGGTTCTCTGTCATATGGATGCTAGCGACACTATCATATACGTGAGCCAAAAGGCGCGAACGGTCCCGGGGCATGGTAAGGCGACATCCGTGGGATACCGTGCGTGAGGCCGCAAAGTGATGTGAGGTGTTACCGGCTATATCGATGTGATTTGGAATCGGGGTCCTGACAGCGTTGGCATCAGAGCCGGACTGCCTGTAGGTTCGTTGAGCCAAACTGGTCGATGTCGAGTCTAGCAATGCTTTAGTTATATGTAGGGGAATTGATTGTGGAAGTGAACATAAGGCTCTTTTACTCCTTTACCCTATGCCTCTGATCTGAGTCATTCTCTTCTCATTCAACATGGGTTAAGGACTAGCCTCTCTTCTTCTATCAGGTTCACGTGTTACTAATCCGTAGTAGCTTATAGGATTATTGTTACAAGTCCCAGTTCAGTTTCTACTATTCCTAGTATCTTGCTAATTGAATCAGAACCTTGATATGATGTTGTTGAGCGGTATTGTGAACTGTTGTGGATGTCTCAAATCTTTTTCTCAGCATTTACAGCCGTTATGCTGTCCAATTTTTCCTAGGAATTCTAATGTCTTTGCATTGTGGTTGTGCTTTCAGATGGCCAACCATGTTCAAAACCAAGTAGTTCACCTGACCAGGTGCCTCGACGTGCCCGGTCATACTGCTATGTTAGTCCGGGTCATGATCGAGACAGGTTACCGTTGGTATCCCGAATACACCGTCGAAGAGCAGTTCCGCGACTTTAATCAAAGCCAGTATCTCTGCATCGTCAGGATATTTCCTTCTTATCCTGGATCTATCGAGCCCCTTCACTGTTCCTATGGACTCGGGGTTACCGTTGAGATGGATGTGCAGGATGCTGCCTATTCCATGATGACCATCATGCGAGTCCGGACTGGCCTGCTTCGGAACACTGATTTCCGTTACATGCCAGCTTCACTACTTGGGCTGAATTCAGTGAGGCTTTCCGTGAGCATCACATTCCGGAAGGTCTCATGGATCGCAAGAGGGAGGAGTTCTGCAACTTCACCCAAGGAAGACTGACTGTGGATGCTTACAGTCGTGAATTTGGGAACCTGGCACGTTATGCCCCTGAAGAGGTATCTACTGACGCTAAGAAGCAGGTAATGTTCCGCAAGGGACTTAGCCCTGAGCTTCGCCGCAATCTCCGTCTGCACGAGTGCACATCCTTTCAGAAGTTGGTCAATAAAGCCATCAGTGCTGAGACAGGCCAGACTGATTATGACGCTTCACGCAAGCACTCCCGTGATTTTGGCTCTTCATCCGGCTCTGGAGCTCAGAAGCGCCGGGTGTGGATTCCAAGCACGGCACTACCACCCAGGTTCATCCCGAGGCCATCCTTTGAGGCGCCTCGTCCCAACCAGCAATTTGCACCGCCCAAGCCCTATGGTGGCCCCGCTGCTAATGCTGCTCCACGCCCCAATGTGGTGACATGCTTTAAGTGTGGAGAGCCGGGTCACTATAGCCGAGAGTGTCCCCAAAACAACCCCAATCAAAGTAGAAAGTCCGTTGGCCGTGGTAAGCCCGCGGGAAAAACATTCTACGCCAAGCCGGCCACCACTGCACTTGGCCATGTCAATTATGTTTCAGCCGAGGAGGCTCATGAGGATCCCAACGTCGTCCTTGGTATGCTCCTTGTTAACTGCCATCCGGCATCTGTTCTTTTCGATACTGGAGCATCTCATTCATTCATATCCGAGAACTATGCTCGATAGCACAACACGACATTCTGTGACATGCCCTCTACCATGGAAATTCAAACCCCTGGCTCTAGATGGCAAACTTCTAGAGTAAGCCATGGGAACGAAATTCTTGTCGATAGACTTGTCTTCCTTGCATCCTTAATAGCCCTCAAGTCCTCGGGCATAAACATCATCTTGGGTATGGACTGGATGTCAGCTCATTATGCTAAGATTGACTGTGCCACTAGAACCGTTCAACTTACTCACCCATTGGGCAAGACAGTCAATGTCTTAACTCGAGTGGCCAAGCGCCAGCTTTACTCCCTAAATGCCAACCCTCTTCTAGACCTTGAGGACGTTCCGGTAGTCCGAGACTTTCCGGATGTCTTTCCAGAAGAACTGCCAGGTGTTCCACCTGACAGGGATGTCGAGTTTGTGATAGACCTTGTTCCAGGAACCGTTCCAATTTCTAGAAGACCCTACAAGATGGCACCCTTAGAACTAGCCGAGCTTAAGAACCAACTCGATGAGTCCTTGAAAAAGGGTTTCATCCGTCCTAGTTCCTCTCCTTGGGCTTGCCCCGTCCTCTTCGTCAAGAAGAAGGATGGAACAGATCGAATGGTTGTGGTTTACCGACCCGTCAACTTGGTCACCATCAACAACAAATACCCGCTTCCCAGGATGAACGATCTGTATGATCAGCTCGCTGGATCCTCAGTCTTTTCCAAGATGGGTTTGAGGTTGGGCTACCATCAAATCAAAATCAGAAACGGGGACATTCCCAAAACTGCCTTCGTTACTCGATATGGCCAGTACGAGTACACCGTTATGTCCTTCGGTTTAACCAATGCCCCGGCTACCTTCTCCCGGTTAATGAACTCGGTTTTCATGGAGTACTTGGATAAATTCGTCGTAGTATACCTCGATGACATACTCATCTACTCCAAGGATGAAGAGGAACATGCCGAACATCTAAGGCTGGTATTGATGAAACTTCGAGAGCATCGCCTTTATGCCAAATTATCCAAGTGTGAATTTTGGTTGCCAGAAGTAACCTATCTGGGCCATGTAATCTCTGGTAGGGTATTGCTGTCAATCCCGAGCGAGTTCAAGCCGTCCTTGATTGGACTCCACCTGAGACGGTTAAGCAAGTTCGGAGATTCCTTGGCTTAGCGAGCTATTGCCGCCGCTTCGTCGAGAATTTCTCCAAGGTTGCTAAACCTCTAACTGAACTCCTCAAGAAAGATAAAAAGTTTGAATGGCCTCCACAGTGCGAGTTCAGCTTTCAGGAACTGAAAAGACGCCTTACATCTGCCCCCGTACTGGTACCACCAGACTTCTCCAAGGACTTTATCATCTATTGCGACGCCTCGCGACAAGGACTAGGTTGCATACTCATGCAAGATCGTCAGGTAATTGCCTACGCTTCACGGCAATTACAACCACATGAGGAAAATTATCCCACACATGATCTAGAGCTTGCGGCTGTAGTCCATGCACTTAAAACTTGGCGACATTACCTCCTCGGTAATCGTTGCGAGATCTTCACCGATCACCAAAGTTTGAAATATATCTTCACCCAACCAGATTTGAATCTCAGGCAAAGACGTTGGGTCGAGTTGATCTCGGATTACGACTTAGGAATAACCTACACCCCGGGCAAAGCCAATGTCATGGCTGATGCGCTAAGCCACAAGTCCTATTGTAACAACCTGATGCTACAACAAAGTCAACCACTTCTTCATGAGGAATTTCGTAAGCTTAATCTTCACATTGTTCCTCGAGGATTCCTATCCACCCTGGTGGCGAAACCTACCCTTACGGATCAGATCATCAAGGCACAGAAGGTAGATCTAGGAATCTCCCGTATTAAGAGGAACATTAAGAAAGGAGTCGCGAATTGTTTCTCCATTGATGATCAAGGTGTCGTTAACTTTGGGAATCGCCTAGTGGTTCCAAAGGCACAAAACCTGAGGCGGCTGATCCTTAAGGAAGCTCATGAATCCCCTCTCACCATTCATCCCGGTAGTACTAAAATGTATCAAGACCTACGCCAGAGGTTTTGGTGGACTAGGATGAAGAGAGAAATCGCTCAATACATTGCTAATTGTGACGTTTGTCGTCGCGTTAAAGCAGAGCATCAACGGCCTGCTGGCATCCTCCAACCTTTGGCTATTCCTGAATGGAAATGGGATAAAATCAGTATGGATTTCATCACTGGGTTTCCCAGGACCAAGAGAGGGAATAATGCCATCTTCGTCGTGATCGATCGACTTTCCAAAGTAGCCCATTTCCTACCTGTTCGTGAGAGTATCACCGCTAGCCAGCTAGCCGAATTATACATCTCCCGAATAGTGTCCCTTCATGGTGTCCCATTGGAAATTAACTCAGATCGTGGGAGTCTCTTCACCTCTCGATTTTGGGAAAGTTTCCAAAATGCTATGGGAACTCATCTCTCCTTTAGCACCGCCTTCCATCCTCAATCAAGTGGTCAAGTAGAGCGAGTCAATCAAATTCTGGAAGATATGCTCCGAGCTTCTGTTATCTCGTTCGGAATGAGTTGGGAGAAATGCCTTCCATTCGCGGAGTTTGCTTATAACAATAGTTATCAAGCCAGCTTGGGCAAGGCTCCTTTCGAAGTTCTCTATGGACGAAAATGTCGAACGCCTCTTAACTGGTCAGAAACCGGGGAAAGACAACTCTTTGGCCCGGATATGATTCAGGAAGCGGAAGAGCAGGTTTGCGTTATTCGTGAGAAATTGAAAACAGCCCAATCTCGTCAAAAGAGTCAATATGATCGTAAACATAAGCCTATGACTTATGAGGTCGACGAGAAGGCTTACCTTCGGGTTACTCCGCTAAAGGGAACCCATCGTTTCGGTATCAAAGGCAAATTGGCTCCTTGTTACATTGGACCCTTTCGCATTCTTTCCAAACGAGGAGAAGTTGCCTACCAATTGGAACTACCTCCGCATCTTTCCAGAGTTCATGATGTCTTCCACGTTTCACAACTCAGGCGTTGCTTCGCAGATCCTATCCATGGAGTGGACCACGAAACGCTTGATCTACAAGATAACCTCTCTTATCGGGAATATCCCATTCGTATCCTTGATCAAGCCGAGCGTACCACTCAAAGTCATAATATCAAGTTTCTCAAGGTTCAATGGTCACACCATTCCGAGAAAGAAGCCACTTGCGAAAGGGAGGATCGTTTTCGACTTGAGTACCCTACCTTCTTTCTAGAGGATCCTAAATCTCGGGACGAGATTCTTTCGAGTGGGGGTGAGTTGTCACATCCTAGCTAGACCATGCATTAGAGTGTTGCATCATGTCTTCTTTCAACAGAAACTTGAAATGGGGAAGGCGGAACCCCCAGCACCCCCCCTGAAATCAACTTGGGTTTACTAAAATTATTTTCAATGAACCTGAAATGCCCTTCTAAAAAGTTCACCCTCTTTGTCTTGGGTTAGAACCTCTGGCAAAATTGGTGCACAATTTTCTAGGTCAACAGAAGGTCATTGTTTTAAATCATAAGTATTTGAATTTGGGAATTTAAATGCTATAAAATAATTTAAATGCTCAAATAATTTTGGGAATAAATGTTTCCTGTGGGAAATATTCTAAATAGAGCTCACAGTTATTTTCAGGATTTTTGGAAACATTTTAGTATTTTTAATAAAGCCCAACAGTTAAAGTTTAATAGAAAACAGAAACAAATTAAAAAAAAGAAGGAGAGCGAGGAGCCCACCTGGCCCTTACCTGGCGCCGCCCACCAGGCCCACCTGCCGGCCCAGCCCAGCCACCGCGCCAGCGAGCAGCTTGGCTCGGTCAGGCAGGCAGGCAGGTGCTCGACGGCGGCACCCCCGCGCGCCACGCAGCTGGCTGCCGCACTGCTTCCTCCCCTCGCCGCCCTGCTGGCCTGGACAGGCTCCACGTCGCCGCCTCGACCCCCTGGACACGCTCACTCGCCCCCTGCCTCACTCCCTCGCTCCCCTTTGCCATGGCCGACGCAACCGTCGCCGTCCTGCCACCGTAGTCGCGTCCACCACCGTCCCCGTGCTTTTCCACCGTGTCCTGAAGCTCCGCCACTTCCTCCTCGATCGCTCCACCAAGCCACGCCCCGCCGGAGGCCTGCAAACGACTCCACCGAGCTCGTCTTCAACCTCGGGCTGCCCAGATCGCCTCCGCCGCCCCGCTTGCTCCGGCTCGTCCCCGACCGCACCGTCTGTCTCTGCGTGACCGCTGTGAGCCCAGCTACCTCCCCGTCCTCTCCGTTCTCCTCCTCGTGCACCACAACGAGCACACGAAGCTCACCCGCACACGCCGCCGTGGAGCTCGTCGCCGACATGTCTCCGGCCAAACACCGGCCACGCCACCTAGTCTAACAACTTCACCGCATCCCTAGGGGCACAACGCACCTCACCACGCGCCTCGCCGTGCCCCATAGCCTCGGGCTCACTTTCACCCGACTCCGGCGACCGCAAAGCTCGTCGCCGGCGACGTTTCCGGCCACCCCGAGCCCAACCACCACCACCAAACGCTACGGTTCGATCCCAGCTCCCCGTAGATGATCTCCGCCGTCGTTTTGGTCGCCTGAGGGCGTTTTCCGAAGCCCTCCGCCGCCTCGGCCTCGCCGGCGACCCAACGCCGGCAGGATTAGCCCTGTTGACCGGTGGGTTTGACCACTGACGTGGACTGTGTGGGCCCAGTTGACTCCTCTGAGTCAATGACAAGTGGGGCCCCCCTCTGCTAACCAAATCAGATTAGTTTTAATTAAAGTTAATTAGCTTAATTAACTACTGACACGCGGGACCCACCAGTCAGGTTTGACCTGGACGTCCCCGTTGACCCTGACGCCACCCTAATGCATTGCTGACGCAGTAATTGATTTTCTGGATTTATTTTTATTCAGGAAATTCCAGAAAATGTTTAAAACTTCTAAAAATAATAGAAATTCAACCGTAACTCCAAATGAAATAATTTATATATGAAAAATTATCAGAAAAATTCAATCTATCCATCTGTAATGGTTTCATGCATGACAAAACAAGTTTACCTTGCCGTTTAAGCAGAATAAGGAAATGCACAATTAAGGCCATGTTTAATGAGCTAATATTTGAATCTTTGATTCAAATGAGTTCATTCCTTTCTATTATAGCTTGCATTAGGCCAAGACACATTCATATTGCCATGTCATAGCATGCATCATATTGTTGCATATCGTCATGTGTTGATTGTGTTCCGATGTGTTCTTCGTGGTAGGTTCTGCCTCCGAGGATATTCACGAGTATCCAACTGAAGGGCAGTATCCCACTACTACTCCATCAGGCAAGCAACCCATTGATCATTCCGATACAAACCCATGTTCTCGCTTCTGCTCTTGTTTATTGCATTAAGACAACGCGATTCAAACTGCTGTGTGCTACGGTAGTTGAACCCTTATCCTCTGCATGACCTGTCATTGCCATAGTAACTAGATGAAACCCACTAGCATGTGTAGGAGTTGATTGAGCCATGTATGTGATGCCTACCTTGCTATGCCTGCTATGCTTAGAGTTGTGTCAGGCCTGGTTCATCTGGGTGATGGGCTAGAGTGAAATGCTTATGGCGGTAATATGAGGGGTGTGTTGAACATGTTTTGGTAAAGGTATCGATGAGAGGCCATGTAGGAGTACATGGTGGGTTGTTTCATTGAGGCCGTCCATAAGAACTGAGATCTGTATGTGTGATTTAAGATGCAGTTACTACTGTACATCGGGCCCGAAACCAATGGACCCTCTCGGCTTCTTAATCACCCTAGTACTCTGTCCAGGAGTTGCAAATAGTTTCTGGTGCTTGTAGGTTATGTGTTGGCGGCCGTGCGTAGCGCTGACCCTAGGGGTGGGCTATGTTGCGGTAGATACACCGTGGCACGGTGTACCGAGTCACCCATTTGGTGTCTCGGGAACCCCGTTCACATCATTCGGGGCCGTATGTGGAAACCTCGGCCGGACTCCCTGCGGATGGAACCTGGATAGGCGATAAACCTGGACTAGAGACTTAAGTGTTTAGGTAGGCCGTGGCCGACACCCTCGCTGGGCTTCCGCTTGAAGGTTGCTGAGTACATGTCGTCTAAACGGCGCTAAGTGGTGAAAGCGTGTATGACGAAGTACACCCCTGCAGGGTACAAAACTATTCGAATAGCCGCGTCCGCGGTAAAGGACTACTTGGTTGCCTATATAGTTCATAGACAAGTAAATGGATACTCCTAAAAGACTCAAGATAAGTGTGAGTACCGAGGATGGCCCCTTCGTAGGAAGACGAGGGAGGATCCCCGGTGGAGTATTGTGTTGGTGAGTAGTGGACTCGTGTGCGAAAACTATTTTACTAGTGAAGTTCCGTAGGATAGTTTAGCCAAGAGTCAAAGCTGGCTTGCTGCATTAACCCCACCACCTTCTTGAGAATAAGCATGTATAGTAGGTTCTGATGTAAGACTTGTTGAGTACCTTTGTACTCATGTTTGCTTAATTACTGTTTTCAGACGACAACACCGCCCCCTCCGATGGTTTCTATGTAGACCTTGACGTCGACGAGTGACTAGCCACCCAGGTGGTGATCCTGACCATGGAGGGCCCTATGTAGATAGACATGCTTCGAGAAGCCTTCTTTCTTTCTAGAGTCTGTACTCAGACTAGTTGCTTCCGCATGTGCTTGTATGATTGTATGACTTGAGTGTCGGGTCATGTGACCCCTATCTGTATGAATATGTTATGTATGGCTCTCTGGAGCCTTTAAATAAAGTACTTGAGTTGTAGAGTTTTGTTGTGATGCCATGTTGTATGTACTCATATCGGGCATATTGTGTGTATGATTGAAATGCTTGGTATGAGTGGGATCCGACAATCTAGTTGTTTATCCTTGGCAGCCTTTCTTATGAGGAAATGTAGTCTAGTGTTCCGCGAGCCATAGTAGTCCGCTACAGCCCGGTTCACCGGAGTCCTGCTAGCCCAGCACTACTGCTCAGGACACTTGACTGGCCGGCATGTGATTCACTTCGTTCCTATGTCTGTCCCTTCGGGGAAATGTCACGCGGTGACTTCCGGAGTCCTGCCTAGCCTGCTACAGCCCGGGTTCCCCCGAGTCCTGTTAGCCCAGTGCTACAGCCCGGAATCACTCGCTGATGACCGACATGCTCGATGTGATTCATGTATGCCTGTCTCCATAGGTCTGTGCCGCTTTGGGTTCACGACTAGCCATGTCGGCCCGGGTTCTCTGTCATATGGATGCTAGCGACACTATCATATACGTGAGCCAAAAGGCACAAACGGTCCCGGGCCATGGTAAGGCGACACCAGTGGGATACCGTGCGTGAGGCCGCAAAGTGAAATGAGGTGTTACCGACTAGATCGATGTGATTTGGAATCAGGGTCCTGACAGAAATCTTCAATGATTTGCCTCTCTTTGACGTGGAAGTATTGAACAACTTTATTGATGAGTGGTTTGACACCCCTCGTATCAGCTTTGATCATATGCAACTTCCAATTGGCCTCAGCGTCTCCTTCCATGGCGCCATTGCTCCTGAGCTGGCTCTTGCTCAGGAACTTGTTGAACTGAAGCATAAGATTGATTATGAAAAAGCTCAGTTCAAGAAGCATATTGCCAAGCTCAGCGTGGCAGACGTCCAAAACTTCATGGTCATGCTGCATGAGCTCAAGGAAGCGTTTCACAAGAAACGTGATGAAGCCAAAGGTTCTCGTGAGCGCATGAAGCTTCTGGCTGCAAAGTGTGTTCAAGCTTACAATGAAGCTGAAAAGCGCAAGACACTTGGGCGTCTTGGCATCGACCCTAAGATGGCCGCCAAGAAGACGAAGCCTACTGTGGACCAAGCTGAACCATCCAGGCGGGAAGAACCTCGCATTGTCTTCCCCGCTAGCATGACAGGCATGAAGCCTAAGGTCCCCACAGTGGCTTCAGAGCTTCAGAAGACAAGGGCAGCTGAAGCCAAAGCTAGAAAGCGCAAGACCAAGAACACCACCGATGATGCTCCACCCACCAAGAAGTGCAAGACCAAAAAGAGAGATCGGGCTGCTCCCACAGAGCCCCTTGTCGTCGAGCCAATTTCTGTTGCTCGTCCTGAATCTGCACACCAAGAACATCGAATGATAGTTCACGAGCCTGCTTCCACAGCGGCTCCTGAAGCTGAAGACACTCCAGCTGTTGACCCCACCACAGCTGAAGAAACTGGTCATCAAGACAATGTTGAAGATGATGAAGTCCTTCCTCAGATCGAGCACAATGTGGTATCATCGCCTGTTCTTACGAACAACGAACTCATCAGCATTTGTCGTCCATTGACGCCAATTGCTCACGATGACTCATGGGCTGATCACCCACAAGACTCCCCCTGTCAAGCAGAAAGACCAGTTACTCCCTCAACTCAAGTCACCACTCCGATGCTTGAAGATGAAGACTTTGTGGCCCAACCAACTCCATCTCCACAAGCGTCGCCAGCGTTTCGCAGGCTTCACAAAGGACCAAGGCCACATGTCACTCTATCAAGGGTTCCAGAAGGAGAAGAGCGCCAATCGGTTTCACGCCAAGTCTTTCCTGAAGCCTCTCCAACTGTGAACAACCCCGAGACTGAAGCCAACATGGGTGAAGATATTCCGGCTGCATCAGCCGATGACCAAGAAGAACCAAGAGCAGAAGAAGAACGTGTTGCTACACCCCCAACCAACCAAGTTGTTCTCGAGGAGAACGTGTCTGACCCTCCAGCTACTCAAGTGGAGGTTAACAACATTGAGGCGAACACCAACACCAACACTGAAGCCAATGACGTTGTCATGGCTGAAGCTAATGTGGCGCCTGAAGTTAATGTGGCGCCTGAAGTGAATGTGGTGCCCGAAGTGATAGCACCTGAAGTCAATGCTGCACCTGATGCAAATCTTAAGCCTGAAGTCACTGCCACTGCCACTGCCACTACCACTTCTCCTGTACCGCCTCCCAGGCCACATACTATTGAGCAAGCATACAACTATGGTCAGCTGGTCACTGTCAGATGGACTATTCTGGTTCCTCCACCTACTGTTGGTCTGCAATTTTACTATCATGTCGAGCACATGCCTCAGGTCCAGAAGCCTAAGCCAAGACTGCCCAGGTTTCCAGGTATTGCCACTTCACCAGGGTCCTTCAATGCAAATGGATTCAAAGCGCACACCACTTTCTTTGATAGCGCCAAGAACCCCTATTCCAAGCCAAGGATTTCATCTGATCGGTTCTGGAGCTATCAGCAGTGCAGTTATTATTCTTGTGTTCTTTATGACCAAGGGCGCATCTTTCCTCATATGCGTCTTGACTGCGAAGCCATTGCTGGACTGCCATGCCTTGAAGAAGCCCTTGACTGCTTCCGTGATGCTGGATTGCTGAATTTTGTAACTGATAAGGAGCATTGGAATGAAGAGCTTCTGCTGCAATTCTATGCCACCCTCCACATTCACGGCTACAACAGGGATCTGAAGATATGGGTCCTTGAGTGGATGACAGGCAACGTACACCATGTAGCTAAAGCTATTGACACTATTGAGCTTACTGGTCTGCCGACTCCAGGTGAACTATATGAACCTGGTTGTCAGCTTCACCGCAATGCTTTGGAGAGCATCTTTCAGAAGCCAGAGCCCAACATGAGCCAAATGCTGATCATGATGAAGCCATTGCCACATGACATTGAGTACCCAAAAGAATTCTTTGTTGAAGACCTAGAGTATCTGCCCCGTACTATTTATCATATCATTAGGCGAACTCTATGGCCTGTCAAAGGACATTCTTCAGCAGCAAAACTTAAAGGAGCAATGAAGACTCTGGTCTTTTATATCTTCAACAGCATCAGCTTCAATGCTCAAGACTTCTTTATCAGGCAGTTAGCTTCATCCGGCTCTGATCTCTTTGGACTAAAATTTCTACGCTCCATGGGTTATGCGCCTAATCAAGCTTCATTCAGCCGTCAACTATCAGCCCTTTGCTCGCAACCATCTGATCTTTTTGCCAGAGGTTGATATGTCAGTTGAAGCCATATACCCAGAGCCTGCCAAGGAGCATGTTTGTGTTCACAATGCTGATCACCAAAGTTTCTCTCAGCCCATGGAAGGAGTCCAGGCAGTCACTCGTGTTTATCCTTTGGCTGGCAATACACGCTTACCTCATCGTGCTCAAACTGAAGCCACTGAAAGCACTATCGCTCAAAGGCCTCAGAAGCGATCTCGTGTTCTCAATGACCGAGAGCTTCTTGTTGCTCTGCATCAGAAACATGATAAGCATCACTTCTGGCTGAAGCGGCAGATGCAAAGCCTCTTGGTGGACGTCAATCGCATTCGCAAGCTTGCCACCAAGAATGCCTTTGTTACACATGAAACCTGTCAGAGGTCATCGAAGAGTTTGACATTACTGAGTGCTGAAGCGGATCTTCAAGACGATGGCTTCACTGAAAGATTCAAGTTTGACTCCACTCCTCCAAGGAATGCTGTCTTGCGTCGAACTCCGCCTCTTGAAGACTCTGATTATTCCACCTCCGCTGCAATGGTGAATGCCAGAGTGATAGATGATCAAGATGATGCTACTTCACCACCTCCAACTTCAGCGCGTATCAACACTGCTCCAAGTTCTTCTGCACCGCCAAACCCCGACGACGACCCTGCAGCTTCACCTACACCTTCTGGGAACGAGTAGAGGCTCTATGTCTTCAAACCTTTTTGGTCCTTACTGACGAAAGGGGGAGAAGCATATGAGTTGATAGTCTTCAAGCGGGTCCAAATGGGCGGCTGCTTTATATTTTGCCTAGTGTTTACAACTCTCGCTTTTGATACATTTGGTTCTTTGAGCTGTAACACTTAAACTTGATGGTCGTCTGCTACTTGTTTGCTATTCTATGATGCGATGATAAATTCCGCATGTGCGATGATAAATTCCGCATGTGCGACGATAAATCCCGCACGAAGTCATATTGCAGACGTCCATTTTTCATTATGCATATCATTATCTTCGTTATATCAAATCTTGCATGATGAATTGTCTTCAAAAGTTGAAGAGGATCTCCACAAGTACAACCTGCCATGTGCATTTGCATTCCAAAAGCAAATTACTTATATGCACATCTTCAGGGGGAGCCTTTTGCTACTTATGAAGACAATACATAAATCCTCTACAAATTCACATACTTTTATCCCCCTTGAAAACTTCAACCAGTTTGTCATCAATCACCAAAAAGGGGGAGATTGTAAGTGCATCTAGTGCCATCCCTAGTTGGTTTTGGAGTATTGACGACAAACCTGGTTGAGGGACTAATGTGTTTGTGAGAATTGCAGGATAACACAGGTAGTAGTCCCTCATTGATTCGGTTTACCTACCGGAGATGACCCCTAAAAATGTATGAAGACATTGAAGGCATTGGTGGTATGTGAAGATGTCCACATTGAAGACTATGACAAGAGAAGACATTGCGTGAAGACTATGGAGCGCGAAGACTTAGTTGTTTCGTTGTTTCCTTTTCTTCTGTGTGAGTCATAGGAACGACCGTACTGTTAAGTGGGGTCCCAGTGAACAAAGTCAGAGTGACCGAAGTGATGCTCAACCAAATCCTATGTCTTCGAGCGAAGACAATGAGAGCAAATCTTATCCAGAGCTGGATGAGTCAGCTTTACTTGTAGCCCAAGTCAAGCTCCCGCGTGTGTTTGAAATCTGACCGTTGGAACAAATGTCAGTTCCTTAGTGAGCGAGGGTCATTTCGGACAAATCAGGTCGGGTTGCCTAGTGGCTATAAATAGCCCACCCCCTACACCATAAATTGGTGGTTGCTCAGAGTTAGTGCATGGCTTTTATCGTTTGAGAGCAACCCACCTCCGAAGCTTTTGAGAGAGAGAAATCCTTGCGAGGACAAAGCCCAAACACAGAGAGCCAAAGAGTGTTAGGCATCACTGGACTCTTTCTATCCGCATGACCTGAAGACTTATTACACTAGAGGACTATGAATCGTCCAGCCGGTTAGGCGTCGCGTTCTGAGCATCCAAGAGTCATTGTGGATCGCCGGTGAACGAAGTATGTGAAGGTTTGGAAGTCTACCTTAAAGACTTACCAAAGTGATTGAGCGAGGACTGGGTGTCCTTAGCTCAAGGGGAATAAGGTGAAGGCGCGGTCTTCTGAGTTGAATCTCAGCCTCCCTAACCAGACGTACATTTTTCACAGCAACTGGAACTGGTCCAACAAATCCTGTGTCCTCAACAAGTGACTGGTTCTATCCTCTCCCTCTCTTTACCTACAGTCTGTCTTCGTGAAGTCATTTCCTGTTTGCTTTACCTATTTGTTTTCACTGTGTGACTACTATCGTTGTTTGGCTTCATACTATCTTCCTTCCTGATCTTTACTACCTAGCTGCTATTAGTCTTCGTGCTTTCACTACATTGAATACTTGACTATGGCTTTCTTAGTGTAGTCCACCTTGCGCTGCATATCAATAGGTTCATTTCCATTGTTTGTCTTCGAAACTCTCATGTTTTGAAGACTTTCATAAAAATCGCCTATTCACCCCCCTCTAGTCGATTACTCGCACTTTCAGGTACCAGGAAGAGAAAAATAATGAACGCTTCGACACTCATCGGCCTTTCTTATTCAATGCTATGATAGACAGTTTGGATCTTCGGGACACCAGTATGTCGGGGTGTCAGTTCACTTGGGCGAACAACCGATCTGTGTCGACATACGAGAAGCTCGATAGGATACTAATGGATACCAAATGGGAACTAAAATTTCCTCTGGTAACCGTGCGAGCCCTAGAGCGTATCGAGGCCTTATCGGATCATGCACCCATCATTCTGGATTCTAACTCTACAAACCCAACGACCCGGCGCCCTTTCAAATTTGAATTGGGATGGCTGCATAGTGTGTTTGAGAGAGGCCCGCCGTTGGTCGTACACCTATTCAGCGATGGATCTTTAAAATAAGAGCAATGAGACGACACCTCTCTGGATGAGAAAAACATACGAACGCAATTTATAAAAAAGAAAAGAAAAGGCTCTATACCATCATTGATGACCTCGACAAAATTGCAGAGACGCGCACATTATCTCAGCAAGAGATTGAATTGAAAAATCAATCTAATGAGATGGTTGCCCATCTACTGCAAGAAAAGGAGATCAAATACTACCAGAGATCCAAAGTTGATTTTATTTTGATGGGTGATAGTAATACATGATACTTCCAATTGGTCGCCAATGGACCCATAGGAAGAAATGTATTTACAGTCTCCAACAAGACGAGGGGCCGATCGAAGGTTAGGACGAGCTCAAAAGGTATATCACCAAATTATAGAATCTCTTTTAGGAGCGCCTACTGAAGGGAATTTCACCCTTGATGAGACCCGAACAGATGATATTCCACATGTTACGGAAGAAAAAAATATCCTAACGACACCATTCTTAGAAGAGGAGGTGCGAGCTACGGTGCTTCAACAGGAACATAACAAAGCTCCAGGCCTGATGGTTTCCTCGCAGAATTCTATCAGAATTTCTGGGATATCATCAAGTCTGACCTTTTGTAGTTGTTCAATTGTCTGCATAACGACCGACTTGACCTATTCAGACTTAATTTTGGCGAGATTGTCTTGGTGCCGAAGATTAAGGAGTCTGAACGGATTCAATAGTTCAGACCCATATGCCTCCTTAATGTCAGCTTCAAAATTTTCACCAAAGTGGTGACGAATAGATTAAACTCGGTAGTTGACCATGTTGTCCGGCCATCTCAAACAGCTTTTATGCAAAGAAGGAACATACTCGATGGCATAGTAGTCCTGCATGAGACTGTCCATGAGATGCATCAGAAAAACATGAGTGGAGTAGTATTCAAAATTGACTTTAAAAAGCCTATGAAAAAATCAAATGGTCTTTCCTCCAATAGGCCCTAAGGATGGAAGGCTTCTCCGATAAATGGCGCAAGTGGATCCAAAATTTTGTAACTAGAGATAGCGTGGCCATCAAATTCAATGATGATGTTGGCCATTATTTTCAGACAAAAGAAGGACTACGACAGGGTGATGGTATGTCCCCAATGTTATTTAACATTGTGGCTGACATGTTGGCTATTCTGATTGAGCGCGTCAAGTAGGATGTCCAAATTATAGGAGTAGTGCCACATCTAGTGGATGGTGGTCTCTCTATTCTGCAATATGCCGATGGCACAATTCTCTTTATGGAACATGACCTGGACAAGGCTAGAAACCTAAAACTTCTTCTCTCAGAGTTTGAGAAAATGTCGGGTCTTAAGATTAACTTCCATAAAAGTGAATTGTTCTGCTTTGGAGAAGCCGTTAAGGCGGCAGCCGATTATGCTGACCTTTTTGGTTGTCCACATGGACAATTCCCAATTAAATATTTGGGAATACAAATTCATTATTGGCGTCTCATCACTGCGGAGTGGAAGCATGTAAAGGAGCGGCTAGAGAAACGCTTGAGCAGCTCGAAAGGCAAGTTGCTCTCACTTGGTGGACGACTGGTTTTAATAAACTCTGTCCTCACAAATATGGTTCTCGACATGCTTTCATTCTTCCAGCTCCCAAAAGGGGTCTTGCAAAGACTGGACTATTTTAGGTCCAGGTTCTTTTGGCAAGGAGATAGGAAAAAATATAGGTTGGCCAAATGGAGCGTGGTTTGTAGGCCGAAACACTAGGGTAGCCTCGGTATTCATGACCTACAGGTCAAGAATGAGGCCCTACTTAGTAAATGGTTGTTCAAGCTTCTTGCTGAGAATGGAAAACCATGCTGGGCAACAAGTATATAGGCCAAAAGGCAGTGTCTCAGGTATATTGAAAACCTGGAGACTCACACTTTTGGGCTGGCCTAATGGCGGCAAAGAAACATCTCTTTCGGTTTGGGTCTTTCGCGATAAAGGACGGGTGAAAGATTCGTTTTTGGGAAAACATCTGGCTAGGAAATGCTAGTCTCCGAGAACAATACCCAGCCTTATACAACATTACACGCGATAAGAATAATACTATTGCGCAAGTGCTCAGCAAATCCCCGCCAAATATTTCGTTCATGCCGGCTTTGATTGGCACTTGACTAATGTCATGGAATAATCTCTTGTCCCATCTGGATTCGATTAACCTGACACAAGGTCGTGATATGTTTCGCAGGAACCTTACTACATTGGGATCTTTCACAGTAGACTCTATGTATCGTGCACTCACGCTTTCTGAGGTACCGGTGAGTAATAAAAAAAGTTGGAAAGCGAAGGTACCACTTAAAGTTAAAATATTCATGTGGTATCTCTGTAGGGGAGTTGCGCTAACAAAAGACAACCTCACATGACGCAACTTGCCGGGAAGTAAGAAGTGCTATTTTTTTACTCATGATGAGACAATCAAACACCTTTTTTCCAATGTAAGTTTGCGCATTCTATGTGGTCAGTCATCCAAACAACATCAAATTTGTATCCGCCCACAAGTGTTGCCAATATTTTTGGTCAATGGAAGGACGGTATTTCAAATAGGTACAAAACGTGTTGGAAATATGCCCTAGAGGCAATAATAAAAGCATTATTATTATATTTCTTTGTTCATGATAATTGTCTTTATTCATGCTATAATTGTGTTATCCGGAAATCGTAATACATGTGTGAATGAGAGACACCAACATGTCCCTAGTAAGCCTCTAGTTGATTAGCTCGTTAATCAACAGATAGTCATGGTTTCCTGGCTATGGACATAGGATGTCATTGATAACGAGATCACATCATTAGGAGAATGATGTGATGGACAAGACCCAATCCTAAACATAACATAAAGATCGTATAGTTCGTTTGCTAGAGTTTTGCAATGTCAAGTATCTTTTCCTTAGACCATGAGATCGTGTAACTCCCGGATACCGTAGGAGTGCTTTGGGTATACCAAACGTCACAACGTAACTGGGTGACTATAAAGGTATACTACGGGTATCTCCGAAAGTGTCTGTTCGATTGACACGGATCAAGACTGGGATTTGTCACTCCGTATGACGGAGAGGTATCACTGGGCCCACTCGGTAATGCATCATCATAATGAGCTCAAAGTGACCAAGTGTCTGGTCACAGGATCATGCATTACGGTACGAGTAAAGTGACTTGCCGGTAACAAGATTGAATGAGGTATTGGGATACCGACGATCGAATCTCGGGCAAGTAATATATCGATTGACAAAGGGAATTGCATACGGGGTTGATTGAATCCTCGACATCGTGGTTCATCCGATGAGATCATCGTGGAGCATGTGGGAGCCAACATGGGTATCCAGATCCCGCTGTTGGTTATTGACAGGAGAGTCGTCTTGGTCATGTCTACATGTCTCCCGAACCCGTAGGGTCTACACACTTAAGGTTCGGTGACGCTAGGGTTGTGAAGATATGTATATGCAGTAACCCGAATGTTGTTCGGAGTCCCGGATGAGATCCTGGACATCACGAGGAGTTCCGGAATGGTCCGGAGGTAAAGAATTATATATAGGAAGTGCTATTTCGGCCATTGGGACAAGTTTCGGGGTTACCGGTATTGTACCGGGACCACCGGAAGGGTCCCGGGGGTCCACCGGGTGGGGCCACCTATCCTGGAGGGCCCCATGGGCTGAAGTGGGAAGGGACCCATCCCATAGTGGGCTGGGGCGCCACCCCTAAGGGCCCATGCGCCTAGGGTTTAGGGGAAACCCTAAAGGGGGGCGCCCCCTTGCTTGGGGGGCAAGCCCCCCACCCCTTGGCTGCCCCCCCTAGGAGACCCATCTCCTAGGGCCGCCCCCCCTAGGCACCCCTATATATAGTGGGGAGAGGAGGGACTTGAGGACACGTCTTTTGGTGCATCCCTCTCTCCCTGTTACGTCTCTCCCTCTTGTAGTATAGGCGAAGCCCTGCTACTGTGACGCCCTGCATCCACCACCACGCCGTCGTGCTGCTGGATCATCACCAACCTCTCCTCCCCCCTTGCTGGATCAAGAAGGAGGAGACGTCTCCCGTCCCGTACGTGTGTTGAACGCGGAGGTGCCGTCCGTTCGGCACTTGGTCATCGGTGATTTGGATCACGTCGTGTTCGACTACATCATCCCCGTTCTTTGAACGCTTCCGCACGCGATCTACAAAGGTATGTAGATGCATCTGATGACTCGTTGCTAGATGAACTCCTAGATGGATCTTGGTGAAACGAGTGTGAAATTTTTTGTTTTCTGCAACGTTCCCCTACAGTGGCATCATGAGCTAGGTCTATGCGTAGTTCTTCTTGCGCGAGTAGAACACAATTTGTTGTGGGCGTAGATTTGTCAACTTTCTTGCCGCTACTAGTCTTTTCTTGCTTCAGCGGTATTGTGGGATGAAGCGGCCCGGACCAACCTTACACGTACGCTTATGTGAGACCGGTTCCACCGACTGACATCCACTAGTTGCATAAGGTGGCTGGCGGGTGTCTGTCTCTCCTACTTTAGTTGGAGCGGATTCGATGAACAGGGTCCTTATTAAGGGTAAATAGAAGTTGACAAATCACGTTGTGGCTTTCACGTAGGTAAGAAAACGTTCTTGCTAGAACCCTAATTCAGCCACGTAAAACTTGCAACAACAATTAGAGGACGTCTAACTTGTTTTTGCAGCAAGTGGTTTGTGATATGATATGGCCAAAGTTGTGATGAATGATGAATGATCTATATGTGATGTATGAGATGTTCATGCTATTGTAATAGGAATCACGACTTGCATGTCGATGAGTATGACAACCGGCAGGAGCCATAGGAGTTGTCTTTATTTTTGTATGACCTGCGTGTCATTGAGAAACGCCATGTAAATTACTTTACTTTATTGCTAAACGCGTTAGCCATAGTAGTAGAAGTAATAGTTGGCGAGCAACTTCATGGAGACACGATGATGGAGATCATGATGATGGAGATCATGGTGTCAAGCCGGTGACAAGATGATCATGGAGCCCCAAGATGGAGATCAAAGGAGCTATGTGATATTGGCCATATCATGTCACGTTTATTATTTGATTGCATGTGATGTTTATCATGTTTTGCATCTTGTTTACTTAGAACGACGGTAGTAAATAAGATGATCCCTCATATTAATTTCAAGAAGTGTTCCCCCTAACTGTGCACCGTTGCGACAGTTCGCTGTTTCAAAACACCACGTGATGATCGGGTGTTTTATTCAGACGTTCACATACAACGGGTGTAAGACAGATTCACACATGGAAACACTTAGGTTGACTTGACGAGCCTAGCATGTACAGACATGGCCTCGGAACACAGAAGACCGAAAGGTCGAGCATGAGTCGTATAGAAGATACGATCAACATGAAGATGTTCACCGATGTTGACTGGTCCGTCTCACGTGATGATCGGACACGGCCTAGTTGACTCGGATCATGTTATACTTAGATGACTAGAAGAGGGATGTCTATCTAAGTGGGAGTTCATTATATAATTTGATTAGATGAACTTAATTATCATGAACTTAGTCTAAAATATTTTACAATATGTCTGGTAGATCAAATGGCCCACATAGTCCTCAACTTCAACGCGTTCCTAGAGAAAACCAAGCTGAAAGACGATGGCAGCAACTATACGGACTGGGTCCGGAACCTGAGGATCATCCTCATAGCTGCCAAGAAAGATTACGTCCTACAAGCACCGCTAGGTGAAGCTCCCGTCCCACAGAACCAAGACGTTATGAACGCCTGGCAGACACGTGTTGACGACTACTCCCTCGTTCAGTGCGGCATGCTTTACAGTTTAGAGCCGGGGCTCCAAAAGCGTTTTGAGAGACATGGAGCATATGAGATGTTCGAAGAGCTGAAAATGGTTTTCCAAGCTCATGCCCGGATCGAGAGATATGAAGTCTCCGATAAGTTCTTCAGCTGTAAGATGGAGGAAAATAGTTCTGTTAGTGAGCACATACTCACTATGTCTGGGTTACATAACCGCTTGTCTCAGCTGGGAGTTAATCTCCCGGACGATGCGGTCATTGACAGAATCCGCCAGTCGCTTCCACCAAGCTACAAGAGCTTTGTGATGAACTTCAACATGCAGGGGATGCAAAAGACCATTCCTGAGTTGTTTGCAATGCTGAAATCAGCAGAGGTAGAAGTCAAGAAGGAACATCAAGTGTTGATGGTCAATAAAACCACTAAGTTCAAGAAAGGCAAGGGTAAAAAGAACTTCAAGAAGGACGGTAAGGAAGTTGCCGCGCCTGGCAAGCAAGCTGCCGGGAAGAAGCCAAAGAATAGACCCAAGCCCGAGACTGAGTGCTTTTATTGCAAGGGGAGCGGTCACTGGAAGCAGAACTGCCCCAAATACTTAGCAGACAAGAAGGCCGACAAAACAAAAGGTATATGTGATATACATGTAATTGATGTGTACCTTACTAGTGTCCGTAGTAGCTCCTGGGTATTTGATACCGGTGCAGTTGCTCACATTTGTAACTCAAAGCAGGGGCTGCGGAATAAGCGGAAACTGGCAAAGGACGAGGTGACGATGCGCGTCGGGAATGGTTCTAAGGTCAATGTGATCGCCGTCGGCACGCTGCCTCTACATTTACCTTCGGGATTAGTTTTAAACCTTAATAATTGTTATTTGGTACCAGCTTTGAGCATGAACATTGTATCGGGATCTCGTTTAATTCGAGATGGCTACTCATTTAAATCCGAGAATAATGGTTGTTCTATTTATATGAGAGATATGTTTTATGGTCATGCTCCTATGGTGATGGTTTATTCTTTATGAATCTCGAACGTAATACTACACATGTTCATAATGTGAGTACCAAAAGATGCAAGCTTGATAATGATAGTCCCACATACTTGTGGCACTGCCGCCTTGGTCACATAGGTGTCAAACGCATGAAGAAGCTCCATGCAGATGGACTTTTAGAGTCTCTTGATTATGAATCATTTGACACGTGCGAACCATGCCTTATGGGTAAAATGACCAAGACTACGTTCTCAGGAACAATGGAGCGAGCAACCAACTTATTGGAAATCATACATACTGATGTGTGCGGTCCAATGAGTGTTGAGGCTCGCGGTGGCTATCGTTATGTTCTCACCCTCACTGATGATTTGAGTAGATATGGATATATTTACTTAATGAAACACAAGTCTGAAACCTTTGAAAAGTTCAAGGAATTTCAGAGTGAGGTTGAGAATCAACGTGACAGGAAAATCAAGTTTCTATGATCAGATCGTGGAGGAGAATACTTGAGTCACGAATTTGGCACACACTTAAGAAAAAGTGGAATAGTTTCACAACTCACGCCGCCTGGAACACCTCAGCATAACGGTGTATCCGAACGTCGTAATCGCACTCTATTAGATATGGTGCGATCTATGATGTCTCTTACCGATTTACCACTATCTTTTTGGGGCTATTCTTTAGAGACTGCCGCATTCACTTTAAATAGGGCTCCGTCGAAATCCGTTGAGACGACACCGTATGAATTATGGTTTGGAAAGAAACCTAAGCTGTCGTTTCTAAAAGTTTGGGGATGCGATGCTTATGTCAAGAAACTTCAACCTGAAAAGCTCGAACCCAAGTCGGAAAAATGCGTCTTCATAGGATACCCAAAAGAAACTATTGGGTATACCTTCTACCTCAGATCCGAAGGCAAGATCTTTGTTGCCAAGAATGGGTCCTTTCTAGAGAAGGAGTTTCTCTCGAAAGAAGTAAGTGGGAGGAAAGTAGAACTTGATGAAGTATTACCTCTTGAACCAGAAAATGGCACAACTCAAGAAAATGTTCCTGAGGTACCAGCACCGACTAGAGAGGAAGTTAATGATAATGATCAAGATACTTCTGATCAAGCTCCTACTGAAATTCGAAGGTCCACAAGGACACGTTCCGCACCAGAATGGTACGGCAACCCTGTCTTGGAAATCATGTTGTTAGACAATGGTGAACCTTCGAACTATGAAGAAGCGATGGCGGGCCCGGATTCCGACAAATGGCTAGAAGCCATCAAATCCGAGATAGGATCCATGTATGAAAACGAAGTATGGACTTTGACTGACTTGCCCGTTGAACGGCGAGCCATAGAAAATAAATGGATCTTTAAGAAGAAGACAGACGCGGATGGTAATGTGACCATCTATAAAGCTCGGCTTGTCGCTAAGGGTTATCGACAAGTTCAAGGGGTTGACTACGATGAGACTTTCTCACCGGTAGCGAAGCTGAAGTCCGTCCGAATCATGTTAGCAATTGCCGCGTTTTACGATTATGAAATATGGCAAATGGACGTCAAAACGGCATTCCTTAATGGTTTCCTTAAGGAAGAATTGTATATGATGCAGCCGGAAGGTTTTGTCGATCCTAAGAATGCTGACAAGGTGTGCAAGCTCCAACGCTCGATTTATGGGCTGGTGCAAGCATCTCGGAGTTGGAACATTCGCTTTGATGAGATGATCAAAGCGTTTGGGTTTACGCAGACTTATGGAGAAGCCTGCGTTTACAAGAAAGTGAGTGGGAGCTCTGTAGCATTTCTCATATCATATGTAGATGACATACTTTTGATGGGAAATGATATAGAACTCTTGGACAGCATCAAGGCCTACTTGAATAAGAGTTTTTCAATGAAGGACCTTGGAGAAGCTGCTTATATATTAGGCATCAAAATCTATAGAGATAGATCAAGATGCCTCATAGGTCTTTCACAAAGCACATACCTTGATAAGATATTGAAGAAGTTCAATATGGATCAATCTAAAAAGGGGTTCTTGCCTGTGTTACAAGGTATGAAATTGAGCTCGGCTCAAAGTCCGACCACGGCAGAAGAAATAGAAGAGATGAGTGTCATCCCCTATGCCTCAGCCATAGGTTCTATTATGTATGCCATGCTGTGTACCAGACCTGATGTAAACCTTGCTGTAAGTTTGGTAGGAAGGTACCAAAGTAATCCCGGCAAGGAACACTGGACAGCGGTCAAGAATATCCTGAAGTACCTGAAAAGGACTAAGGAAATGTTTCTCGTTTATGAAGGTGACGCAGAGCTCGTCGTAAAGGGTTACGTCGACGCTAGCTTCGACACAGATCTGGATGACTCAAAGTCACAAACCGGATACGTGTATATTTTGAATGGTGGGGCAGTAAGCTGGTGCAGTTGCAAGCAGAGCGTCGTGGCGGGATCTACATGTGAAGCGGAGTACATGGCAGCCTCGGAGGCAGCGCATGAAGCAATTTGGGTGAAGGAGTTCATCACCGACCTCGGAGTCATACCCAATGCGTCGGAGCCGATCAAGCTCTTCTGTGACAACACTGGAGCTATTGCACTTGCCAAGGAGCCCAGGTTTCACAAGAAGACAAGGCACATCAAGCGTCGCTTCAACTCCATTCGTGAAAATGTTCAAGATGGAGACATAGATATTTGTAAAGTACATACGGACCTGAATGTAGCAGATCCGTTGACTAAACCTCTCCCTAGGGCAAAACATGATCAACACCAGAATTCCATGGGTGTTCGATTCATCACAATGTAACTAGATTATTGACTCTAGTGCAAGTGGGAGACTGTTGGAAATATGC
>NC_057809.1:26673907-26697628 GCF_018294505.1 Triticum aestivum
TAGTGGGGAGAGGAGGGACTTGAGGACACGGCTTTTGGTGCATCCCTCTCTCCTTGTTACGTCTCTCCCTCTTGTAGTATAGGCGAAGCCCTGCTACTGTGACGCCCTGCATCCACCACCACGCCGTCGTGCTGCTGGATCATCACCAACCTCTCCTCCCCCCTTGCTGGATCAAGAAGGAGGAGACGTCTCCCGTCCCGTACGTGTGTTGAACGCGGAGGTGCCGTCCGTTAGGCACTTGGTCATCGGTGATTTGGATCACGTCGTGTTCGACTACATCATCCCCGTTCTTTGAACGCTTCCGCACGCGATCTACAAAGGTATGTAGATGCATCTGATGACTCGTTGCTAAATGAACTCCTAGATGGATCTTGGTGAAACGAGTAGGAAAATTTTTGTTTTCTGCAACGTTCCCCTACAAAACGCTAATAAGGGTGGGAGCGTATGCCTTACTATGGTCGCTTTGGCTATGTAGAAATGATGTTGTTTTAGTGACAAAAATGCTTCTCCTTTGCATGTTATTTTCCGTTGTACGCACTTGCTTCGTACGTGGTGTACGCTACAACGAGCGGAGTACCAACCGCTGTTCAAGGCGGTGTATATGCTGATGGAGCAGGTGGCTACGGAGGTTTTTTCGCAACATGGGTGGCAGCATAATCTCCGGATTGGTCCACCATCTCTTTCGACATGGGCGTGTCGGTCTATGGACTCTACTGTTGCCAAATTGTCGGTCTTTTATCTTTCTATTTGTTAGACTATTGGTGTTTGGCTGTGTGCATCCTAGTTATGCAGAGACCGGATCATACTCTTAATGCATTGTATCCCTTTGATGCTACATTTTGAGATAATAAAAGTGCCCTTTATTAAAAAAACTAACTATTGCAAGTGGCAATCCACCACATTTTTTTCAGAATTTAAACTGAAACATCTCCAAAATGCTTAAGGCAAGCTTCCTGTGAGCCAAAGATTCTATGAGAAAACAGTCTTCTTGAGTCTACATATCGCTAAGGGGCTGTGTTTCTAAAATATGATCATGTCGATTTGAGCAGCATGCCCTAGCCACATCCTTAATTCTTGTAGTTGCTATTATTCTAGTGCTAAGATCATTTTCTGGGAAAGCACATTTAATAACACGCCATGCATGTACATCCCATATATCACCTATTATAATCAAGTACCTGCCAAGCAATTCATTATAGTGTTAAGTCAAATATATTTAACTTATCAAGTCGTGTTAAAAGATGGAACTACGGAGAAAAGTAATTCATTCATTCATATATCAGTAGTGGTTGAGGAACAAAATAGGCACATTGGTTAGCTGGTACTAACCAGTTAATGAGATTGATGAAATGAGTATACAATCCTTGTCTAGACACAAGAGAACGTAGCAAATGATAAAAGCTGAGCATATTTAATCGGCAACCAATGAATGCACCTTGGATGTGCCCCTTTCATGGGTGCGTCGAGATGGCAAAGTTTCGGGGTTTTTCTTTTAAATGGGCATACTATTCCTTGCACCTTATCCCTTATTTACATATCTTTAGGAATATTTGAGGATTTAATTCTAGAGGTTTTACCCATACATCATGTTTCAGTTTCTTTTCAAGTGGAGTGGGGGCAAACACACTTCAAAAAAAATATTTATTACCAAGGAAATGGATAAAGTAGAATACAAAGGGCAGGCATAAAGTACCTCTTAGCTTGGAAATGTTCTTTGAGTTTGTCGACAAGATGTGACTCGCAAGTTGGGATAGTAAACTACGGAGAAGTCTTCGTATGCCAGGCTTTCGAGACACTGGCACAAATGCGCTACAGTCAAAATCGCTCTTCAGCCTGCTGTATACCTCATTGGCAAGTGTTGTTTTGCCAAACCTCGAAATCCCACAATTGGTACAATCTTGAACTGATTCTCCTCATCTCTTAGCAGATTGATAAGTTCATTTCATGCCCTCTCAATACCAACAAGGTCAGCAGCATTTGCATAGAGTGCAACAACTCGTTGATCAATGGCCACATCACTTGATGGGGGTACATGATAATCATATCTTTTGTGTCGTTTACTTGTCTCAAGCACAAGTTTCTTGATGTCCCTCACCCGATTAGCAAGCCAGTGACGGGCCATTAGGCTTCGTTTGGTACAAAGGGATTTGGGAGGATTTGGGAGGCGGGGAGTTGGTGAATCCCTCCCTTCCATCCAATCCCCTTAATTCCCTAATTCCTCTCCAGCCCCAATCCCCTTTGTATAAAAAAACTCATTCGGTTGATAAGGTTTGCGATATAGAGATGACATGATGAAATCAGTTAAAAATTCAATCTTTACAAGTTACTCCTTCCGTTCAGAAATACTTGTCATCAAAATGAATAAAAGATGATGTATCTAGATGTATTTTAATTCTAGATACACCATTTTTTATTCATTTTGATGACAAGTATTTCCGGACGGAGGGAGTAAAAAACACCATAGTAAGAAAAACTTGCTACAGATCATGTTGTTTGTAGGCATCGGACAAGCATGCAGCAGCTACAAAGATCTCCGATGCAGGCATACTTAAAGAAACTACTGAGCGAATAGTACGACTAATCTATTCATCCATCAGCTAGCTCGCGAGGAGAAGATGAATACTAATGGACAGAGCTGGGGGAGCAAGGGCCATGATATGCAGAGGCGTCAAGATTCATCCGCGGAAAACATAGAGCTCAGACCTGGATTGGATTCATCTGGCCAATTTCTCGAAGGATGCGGGCGGCAGCGCGTTGGAGGGCGGCGGTGGCATACTCCCGTCTCTCGTTGGAGGAGCTGCTGCGAGGCGAGGGGGGCGGCGTACGAGCTGCGAGGTGAGGAGGGCGGCGTTGGAGGAGCTGCGAGGCAGCGGCGTGTCGTTCGTTCCTAGAGGGGCTCCGCGAGGGAAGAGACTTTCCTGCTCCCTCCCCTTGCCCGCCTATGTGGCTTAATTTAATTGGAACAAAATAAGGCCTGACCCCACCCCTTTAAAATCAGGGGAAAATGATTAAATTAGAACAGAAAAAGGAAAAAAGACAACCATATGATGAAGTGGGAGCACGGATAGAAGCATGGGAGGGAACAAGCAGACGGATCCCTCCGCGAGGCTGTTGAACCGCGTCGATTGAGAGGGGTTGGCGAGGATTAGAGAAGTTTGCCCGTTAAATCCCTGCCTACCAAATGGGCTGACGGGTTTTTCGGAGGATTCTGGGCCCTGCGTGGATAATCCCCTCTAAACCTCTCCAAACCTCTTCCACCAAACGAGCCCTTAGTGTTTTGAGGCGCTCAATAGTACTACTGTTCACAATCCCAGAACTTCCACCGGCAAATAGCTTCGTCGGTTGCGATTGATTTTTTCCCTCACAAACGTGATTCACTCGGGAAAAAACAGTCCAGCTCTCCGAGGGCTTCGATCGAGATTAGCAACTGTAACTATTTTCCCTAGAATAAAACTCCCTTTATGTTGTTGCCGACTGAACGGATCAGAGAGAGAGGTCACTGGAGAGGTAGAACACTCGAGGTTTTTCGTTGCCAAACTTGCGCAGCTTTTCTGTTCTGTATTCCACGTCTGAAGCAAATTACAAAGACTAGTCTAACTACCTCCTGACCTGGCTACTGTGATCCGCTTTTATCGCTCCATCCAGCGACGGGATCGGTCAGAGGCCACGACCAGGAGGATAACAAACTACGGAGAGGCGCAGCTCTCCACTACCTGCATGCCCATGCATGCGTTAATTACAAAATAGAAAAGAACTAAATACGCTGCATGCAATGAGATTATCTAGGCTAACATTTCACCCCCTTAATCTCATTGCTCCACGCCGATCACCCGTAACCTCTGCCTCATCTCGATGAAGCGAACACGCCCGAGCGCCTTGGTCAGTGCATCGGCGAGCTGATCTTGAGTTCCCACATGAGCTATCTCCATCTGCTTCTTCTCCATGCAATCTCGCACGAAGTGAAACTTGACGCCTATGTGCTTGCTTCGATCATGGTGAACTGGGTTCTTGCTAAGGGCTATGGCTGACTTGTTATCGACCAAGAGCTTGAAGTGTGCTGGCGAGATTCCTGTGATATCCTCTAGCAGCCGGCTCAGCCATAGTCCCTGGTAGGTAGCAGCTGCGATCGCAACATATTCTGCTTCGCAGGAGGAGAGGGCAATGATCCTTTGCTTCTGAGAGCTCCAAGTCACCAGATTCTTTCCAAGGAAGAAGACGTGCCCAGAAGTGCTTTTCCGATCGCCAGCGTCTCCAGCATGGTCGCTGTCGCTGAATCCCAGTAGTTCAGCAGTTCCTTGGCCTCTCTTATAGCTGCACCCATAGTGCATTGTACCCTTAATGTACCGTAGAATCTGCTTGACTGCTGCCCAGTGGTGTATGCTTGGCTTTTCCATAAATCTGCTCACAATCCCCACTGAGTGTGCTATATCTGGCCTCGTGTTTACCAGGTAGCGCAGGCTCCCAATTACTCTGCGATACAGTGTGGCATCAAACAGATCGCCTTCGTCTTCTTTTTTCAGCTTGAGGCGACACTCCATTGGCATGTGACAACTGTTGCAGTTACTCATGTCTGCAATTTCCAGGATCTTGCTTGCATAACTCCTCTTACTCAGGATGATTCTGTTGCTGCTTTGCTTAACTTCTATGCCCAGATAGTAACTCAGCTGCCCAAGATCACTCATCTTAAAGAGATGCTTCATCTGGTCTTTGAAGGAGATTATATCTGCTGCATTTGTTCCTGTGATGATCAAGTCATCCACATAGACTCCCACCAGCAGAAACGATTTTGTGTTGACTCGTTTGTACACTGCATGTTCAAGACCACTCCTTGTGAAGCCAAGAGTGGAGAGGGTCTCATCCAGTTTTGCATACCATGTTCGTGGCGCCTGATGCAGCCCATACAAAGCTTTGCGGAGGCGCAACACATTTCCCTCCATGCCGGCGACCTTGTACCCCGGCGGCTGAGCAACATATACCTCCTCCGTGAGATCTCCGTTCAGAAAAGCTGATTTTACGTCCATGTGATGGACTTCCCATCCTGATTGTGCAGCAAGAGCTAGCAGCAGTCGCACCGTCTCCATGCGGGCTACGGGAGTGAACACTTCCTCAAAATCCACCCCCGACGCTGAACATACCCCTTAGCGACGAGACGAGCCTTGTGCTTAACCATGTTGCCCGCCGGATTGCGTTTGACGCGATACACCCACTTCAGCCCAATCGCTTTGTGCCCATCCAGGAGCTGAGCAAGTTCCCTTGTCCCGTTGTCGATGATGGATTCCATCTCAACATCCATGGCGCTCTTCCATGGTTTACTAGCAAGCGCCTCGTCCACGTCGTGCGGCTCCTTGGCGCTGAACAGACAGCGCACGAGCAAACAACGCTCGAACTGCTAGCGCACTGCCTCATCTTCAGTTTCCTCCAGTACGCTCGTGAAACTCCGATAACGAACTGGTTGCCCCGTAGGTACATCGTGGCGCGAGTCGTGTGACGGAGGCGTGCTCTCGCCGCCTGACGAGTCCGTGGGCGTCGTCGGCCCGGACTGCAACGGGTCAGGCGTGCTCACCACCGGCGTGGCGACTGTAGTGGATCGCAGCATCCCCAAGGTTGGTGTAGAGGGTGTCGCCGCTCCCCGAGGAGTGACCGGCGGGGTTGACGACCCGCTATCGACCTCCTGTACTAGGTTCTCCATGGTGTAGACCACAGTGAAAGTAGCCGGCGTGGTGGTGACCGCACTCGTGCTCTGAGTGTTCCATGCCCATGGCCTGTTCTCCTCAAAAATGATGTTGCGCGTTACCTGGACCTTCTTGGTGGCTGGGTCATATGCACGATACGCCTTGGAGCCTTCCTCATAACCGACAAACACCATTGGTGTCGATCGATCGCTGAGCTTGATGATGCCGGTGCTGACGCGTTTCACGTGAACCGTGCACCCAAACGTGCGCAGGTGCTGCACATTGGGTTTACGGCCGTGCCATGCCTCATAGGGCGTGACACCCTCCAAGCTCTGAGTTGGCGCGTGGTTTAGCAGATACACTGCCATTCTCACCGCCTCTGCCCAGAAGAACGCCGACATGTCCATGCTTTTCATCATGCACCGGGCCATCTCCACCACCGTCTGATTGCGGCGTTCAACAACGCCGTTTTGTTGCGGCGTGTACGGCGCGGTGGTGAAGTGCTTGATGCCGCTCTGCTCGCAGTACTCCTTGAACTCTATTGAGTTGAACTCGCCGCCGCGATCTGACCTGAACGCGCGCAACCTGCAGTGGCCGTCATCCTCGGCCATCACTCTGATTTTCTTGAAGCGGGAGTACGCCTCATCCTTGGATCTTAGAAGTTCTAACCACATGTAGCGGCTGTAATCATATACCACAAGCAGAAAATACTTGTTACCTCCCAGTGTTGTTGGAGTGATCGGCCCGCACAAGTCCGTGTGCATGAGCTCTAGACCGCGCTCGGCTCGGTACACTATGGCCTGCAGGAAGGGTGCTCGGTGTTGCTTTCCCAGAGCACAGCCGTCACAGTATTCGGCTACCCGATCAATCTCCGGCATGCCACGCATGAGTTGCTTCGTGGTCATTGCCCGGAGCGCGCGGAAGTGGAGATGCCCCATGCGGGCGTGCCATCTCCAGGTAGCGTCGTCGCCTTGCGCCATCAGACACGCCGGTGAGTCGATGGTGAGCACACCAGTGTACAGGCGGTTGTCGGAGCGCTTGATGCGCGCCAGGACGCGCCGCGCCGGATCCAGGACGGCCATGATGCCGCTCGCTATGTTGACGATGTAGCCTGCCTCATCCAACTGCCCCACAGAGACCATGTTTGTCCGCAGGCTAGGGATGTAGAAGACACCGGTAAGAGCGCGCTGATCGCCGCCCTGGCAGCGGAACACAACGCTGCCTCGCCCACGGATGGCCATGACCGAGCCGTCGCCGAATTTCACCGACCCATGCACCGTTTCATCGAACGATGAAAAAACGTGTCGATCACCTGTCATATGGCTGCTCGCCCCTGTGTCGAAGAACCACACCCCGTCCGGCGACGGGACGGGCATGACCTTCTCCTCGTTGAGGTACACATGTTGGGGCGCCACAAGTTGGGAGGTGTCCACAGTGGTGACCACGGCCATGTATAGGCCCTGATCATGCTCGGCGCCAGCTTGGGCAAGATGTGCCTCCTGCTTGCCCTTCTGCTCCTCATCCCTGAGCCTGGCGCGGCACTCCTTCTTCCAGTGGCCTGGTTTGTTGCAATAGTGTCACTTGCCCTTCTTCTTTCCGGCGGAGCTGCCGGATCCGTTTGCGCCCGCGCTCGACGGCGCGGCCTTGCCGCCGCCCTAGAATTTGTTCTTCCCGGGCGACTTCCTCTTGTTGTTTCCGCCTGATGACAATCCGCCAGAGCTGAGCTGTCGCTCGCGCACGTCCCACTCTGCAGAGGTGTACATGAGGCGCGCGCCGGACTACGCCGTGTCATGCAGATCGTAGTGATCTTCGCACGCTGACAGGCGCCTGGTGAGCTCCTCGATAGTCATGGTTTTGAGATCGATGAGGGACTCGATTGCCATCGCCATCTGCCGATACTTCCGTGGCACGACGCGGAGGAACTTCTGGACGGCCTTGTCCTCCGTCACTGGGTCGCCGTACAACTCGAGATCGGCGACGAGGCCGGAGAGCCGCAGCGCGAAGTCTTCGACGGACTCGCCTTCCTTGAAGCGGAGATCCTCGAATTCCCGGCGACGCACTTGTGCCTTGGCCTCGCGCGCGCGCTCGCTGCCCATGCGGAGAGTCTTGATCGTCTCCTAGGTTTTCTTGGCCGAGTCCTTAGCGGCCAGGACCCGGATCATCTCCGGCGGCACGCCGGTGAGTATGATCTGCAGCGCGCGTCGGTCGTCGTGCTCGTCGGCGGCGGCGTCGATCACCACGGACCAGGCGCAGGCAACCTGCAGCTTGACTTGTATGATGAGGGACCACTCCATGTAGTTGGTGCGGTGAGGACCATTGATGATGTAGAGGTCTCGCTCTCCCGCACGACTCGCTCGATGACGCGCAGCTCGTCGCTGCCGCCGCCCGTCAGACGCGCCAATGGCGCCGTGGGCAGTGGCGTCTTCGGCGGCGATTTCGTCCCGCCCTTACTGTTCTTCTCTGGGTCGGTGTCGGACATGGCCGCCGCGGATCAGACACCGCCGGCCACCGGAGCAGGGATCGAACACCACAGCTTTTATGCCAATTGTTGTTGCCGACCGAACGGATCAGAGAAAGAGGTCGCTGGAGAGGAAGAACACTCGAGGTTTTTCGCTGCCAAACTTGCGCAGCTTTTCTATTCTGTATTCCACGTCTTAAGCAAATTACAAAGACTGGTCTAACTACCTCCTGGCCTGGCTGCTGTGATCCGCTTCTGTCGCTCCATCCAGCGACGGGATCAGTTAGAGGCCACCATCAGGAGGATAACAAACTATGGAGAGGCGCAGCTCTCCACTACCTGCATGCCCATGCATGCGTTTATTACAAAACAGAAAAGAACTAAATACGCTGCATGCAATGAGATTATCTAGGCTAACACTTTACCCACAAAAATACGGAAATGTTAACGTCCACACGTATGGGCGTTTGCACATCACACACACGCCTCCATCACCACTCATTTTGCCACGTATGAATAGATGATATCAGCAGATTTTTTTTGGTTTTCGGCTTAAAAATGTTGTATCTCCTAAATAAAAAAGCGAACTAAAAATCCGTTTTCACCATTAAATCCGTCTCGAAGAGATCTTCAAAACTAGACCCCATGTTGATATGTTTCGACGATTTTTTTTTTGCCAGAAGTTGCCACGATGTTTACACTGCAGTTGCCATATGGCTTAAACTAAAGTTGTCATGTGGCAATTTTAGTTTGTAGATCATGGCAATTTTAGTATTTTGATGATGGCAACTCCAGTACTTTGACCATGAAAATAATTTTTTGTATGAACCATGGCAATTTTACGTGCATGTATCATGGCAATTTTAGTTTATGGTTCATGGCAAGTCTAGTTTCTTAATTCTCCGTTTTATAAATTTCAAAATTTACTTTTAAATGTAGAAGAAAATAGCCGAAACATATCATGGCAACTTCAGTGTAAACATCATGGCAATTCATATGTAATGGACATGGCAACTTTTAATCCAAAAATATTTCATCAAAACATATCAACATGGGATCTAGTTTCGAAGATCTCATCGCGAGGGATTTAATGGTGAAAACGGATTTTCAATCGGATTTTTCGTTTAAGAGATAAAACATTTTAAAAACTGAAAATCCAAAAATATTCCTACATGCATGCATGCGATGAGATGACAATCTATTTACATTAGAGACATGTGGTGCGTCTCTTTTCGCATCACACGTGTGGCAGTTAGCGCGACCCCAAAAATAACAAAAAAAACTACGGTAGCTATCCTTCTCGGATACAAATTCCTATATAAGCTAGCTAACCTAAACCGACTTAGACACCGACGTAACCGGACTTCTCATATATAATAGGACACGTACGGCGGCACTACGTCTAGCCGAACGCAGGTTCAACCTCAATGAATTCAAAGATATAGGAAGAACAAACCTAGTCACAAAGATTACGTCACAGTTGTTTCGTTCACCGCCGTACTCGCGGCATGCTGGGCCCGCTCGCCGCTGTTCGAAGCCGAGCTCTATGGACCCATGAGGGAGGGCAACGCTGCCACCACCGGCGTGGTGCGCGTGGAAGGCATGGAGGTGGAAGTTTTCAAGGCGCTGCTCGACTTCGCGTACACGGGCCGTCTGCCGCAACCGTCCAAGGAAGACGACGAGGTCACGTGTCAGCGTCTTCTAGTCGCGGCAGACAGGTACGACATCGTGCAGCTGAAGCTATTGTGCGAGGAGTGGATGTGCAAGTACATAGATGTGGGCACTGCCGCGACCATCCTCACGCTAGCCGAGCAAAATCACTGCGAGGGGCTCAAAAAGGCATGCTTCGATTTTCTCGCTGCTCAGGAAACTAAGGGTGGTCATGGCCACCTGTTAGAGGAATAGAGTGTTGGGGCTGGACAACAACAATGCGCTGCACAAATTCATCGATACGGCAAATATGCACACTACACAGCCCCCTCCATTTGTGATGCACTTTGAGGACATCTTCAACCAACAGGTAAGCAGCGGAATAATACAAACAACATGCACATGTGACACGGGATTTAACGTGGAAAAACCTCCTCAACTTGAGGAGTAAAAAACCACGGCTGTGAACCGACCGGTCCACACAACTTCACTATGAGAATGATGAGTACAAAGTCTTCTCTAGAACCTCTAGAGAGATTTACAACACACTCTCCACGTTGCCAAATCTGCTCACAGTACTAACCGCATGAGCAATGTCAGGCCTTGTACACACCATAGCATACATCAAACTCCCAACCGCTGAAGCATAAGGAACATGATGCATTTCCTTTTTCTGCTCATCAGTGGTAGGACATTGCTTTCTGCTTAACTTGAAATGGGCTGCTAGTGGACAACTCACAACTTTAGCATTTTCTTCGGAAGTACCTTCTCAATATACTTCTCTTGAGACAAGTATAACTTGTTGCAATTTCTGTCTCGCTCAATTCTCATTCCGAGAATGTTCTTTGCTGGACCTAAGACTTTCATGGCAAAACATTTGCTCAACTCCTTCTTCAACTTAGCAATCCTAGAGACATTCTTGCCAACAATTAGGATATCATCAACATAGAGCAATAATATGATGAAATCATCACCCGAGAACCTCTGAATAAACACATAATGGTCTGAGCTACACTTCTTGTAGCCTTGCTCCCCCATGACAGTTTCAAACTTCATGTACCATTGTCTTGGTGCTTGTTTCAGGCTATAGAGACTTTTCTTCAGCTTGCATACATAGTCTTCTTTGCCTTTCACAAGAAACCCCTCATGTTGCTCCATGTATATTTCTTCCTCCAACTCACCATGGAGGAATGCAGCCTTCACATCCATTTGCTCAACCTCCAAGTTGAGACTTGCTGCCATGCCAAGGAGTACTCTTATGGATGTCATCTTCACAACCGGAGAAAATATCTCATCATAGTCAATGCCTTTTCTCTGGCCGAATCCTTTTACAACTAGCCTGGCCTTGTACCTTGGATGTGATGTGTGCTCTTCTTGCTTGATTCTGTAGACCCACTTGTTCTTCAAAATTTTCTTGCCCTTCGGCAACTTCACCAGCTCATAAGTATGATTCTTATGCAAGGAATCCATCTCTTCTTGCATAGCATTTTTCCACTCCTTCTTGTGCTCATCTTCCATTGCATCTGCCAAGCATTCAGGTTCTAAACTGTCAGATAATAACACCACGTATTGATCTGAGGGATACCTGCTGGAAGGAATTCGACCCCTGTTGGATCTTCTGAGTGGAGCAGCTGGTGGACTTTCTGGTGCTGGTGCTTCCTGCTGATCCGGATCATCAATTTCAGCATCATACTCTTGCTGCTACTGTTGGGGAGCTTCTTCTTCACCTGCACCACCATGTACATCACCATGTACATCTTCTGCATCTGCTTCAACTTGCACAGGAGCTGGAGCTGCAGGAACTGGGTCAGACACAATCATGTCTTGCTGCTGCTGAGGAGGAACCTGCCCCTTTGTCTTCACAATATCCTCAATTGTTTGGTCTTCAACAAACACAACATCACGGCTTCTCACAACTTTCCTTGTTATAGGGTCAAACAGCTTGTAGCCAAACTCATCACCACCATAACCAAGAAAGATACACTGTCGTGTCTTCGAATCAAGCTTTGACCTTTCATCTTGAGGAATATGAACAAAGGCCTTGCACCCAAAAACCTTCAGGTGGTCATATGAGACGTCCTTGTCACACCAGACCCTGTTAGGAACATCTCCCTGCAAAGGATAACTTGGTGAGAGATTAATAAGATAAACTGTAGTCATCAAAGCCTCACCCCAAAAGTGTTTGCGTAGCTTTGCACTTGACAACAAGCATCTAACTCTCTCCACAATTATCCTGTTCATCCTCTCAGCAAGACCATTCAGCTGTGGTGTCTTCGAGGGAGTAAATTGATGCTTAATACCTTGCTGCTTGCAATATGCATCAAATGGCCCAATATACTCTCCTCCATTATCAGTGCGAATGCACTTGATCTTCTTCTCAGTTTCTCTCTCAACCGAGGCTTGGAATTGCTTGAATACACCTAGTACTTGATCTTTGGTCCTCAAAGTGAAGGCCCAAACTTTTCTGGAAAAGTCATCAATAAAAGTTACAAAGTACTTAGCGCCACCAAGAGATCTTACCGACATTTTGCAAACATCGGAATGTATCAAGTCCAGCTTCTCGGGCGCCTTGTGAGGAGGTAGAGTCTTGAAGGCAACTCTGTGTTGCTTCCCTTCTAGACAATCTGAACATTTCTTGATGTGAACTCCTTTCACACCCTTCAACAATTTTTTCTTCACTAGCACTGTCACCCCCTTCTCACTCATGTGCCCAAGTCTCTTGTGCCATAAAGCACAATTATCATCCTTCTCTAGTGCATTGACGGAAGCAGTAAAGAGCTTAGCATGAACATGATACAAAACTAAGACCATTTTACCTCTTGCAACAATCATGTTGCCTTTGGTGAGCTTGTACTGCCCTTTTCCAAAACTGCTCAAGTAATCATCTCCATCAAGCAAACCAACTGAAATAATGTTGAGACGAAGTGCCTCAACATGCCTCACAGATTTAAGGACTAACCTTGTACCATTTGTGGTCTCCAAATGAACATCTCCTTTTCCAATGATGGCTGCTCTATTATTGTTCCCCATCTTCACAACACCAAAATCACCTGATATATAGTTAGTGAAGAGCTCTCTGCGAGATGTAGCATGAATGGTAGCACCGCTGTCTGGTATCCAAATCATCTCGTCACCATCCACAAGGTTGACAGTTTCATCAGAAACAACAGTGATCCTCTCCTCAACAGTGGAACCAAATCTGCCTTCATTTTCTTCATGCATATCAAGCATGATGTCCTCTTCTACTTCAGTAACTCGGTTGCCCTTTGTGTCACTATCACTGTCAACTTGCTTCTTTTTCTTCTTGTCTTTCTTCCACTTGTCACATTGCCACTTAATGTGGCCCTTCTGATGGCAGTGATGGCACTCATAATCGGCATACTTACTTTTTGATTTGCTCCTACCTCTTTCTGCCCCTTTACCTGGACCTCTGCTCTTGCTTCTCCCCCTGGACTGAGTGACTAGCACCTCTGAATGTGAGGAAGAACTAGCTTCAGCCACCTTTCTGGACTCTTCATTTAGTACCCTGGTTTTCACAAGATTCCAAGTGACAACTCCATTAGGTGCTGAATTGCAAACCGTGACCTTAAAGGTCTCCCAGCTGTCCGGTAATGAGCCTAGTAGCAGCAAAGCTCTCACTTCATCTTCAAATGTTATTCCCATTGAAGAAAGCTGATTTATAATGCCTTGAAATGTGTTCACATGATCTGCAATTAGAGTGCCCTCTTTGTACCTCAAGCACATCAATTGTTTGATCAAGAACATCTTGTTCGTACCTTCTTTCCGGGAAAACAACTCTTCCAATTTCTGCCATAAGGTGCGTGCATGTCTCTCATCAATGATATGGTTCAAAACATTATCATCGACCCATTGCCGAATGAACCCACAAGCTTGGCGATGAAGTACCTTCCACTGACCTACCTCAATGCCCTCCGGCATCTCAGTGGAGAACACTGGCTTCCAATATTTTTTGACATACAACAAGTCCTCCATCTTGCCCTTCCATGCTTGATAATTTGTACCATTCAAAGATATCATCCTGCTGGTATTCACTTCCATCTTTCACCACAAGAAACTCAGCAATTTGCACAAGCAAACCAAGGCTCTGATGCCACTTTGTTGGGGCTGGACAACAACAATGCGCTGCACAAATCCACCGATACGGCAAATATGAACACTACACAGCCCCCTCCACTTGTGATGCACTTTGAGGACAGCTTCAACCAACAGGTAAGTAGCGGAATAACACAAACAACATGCACATGTGACACAGGTTTTAACGTGGAAAAACCTCCTCAACTTGAGGAGTAAAAAACCACGTCTGTGGACCGACCGGTCCACACAACTTCACTATGAGAATGATGAGTACAAAGTCTTCTCTAGAACCTCTAGAGAGATTTACAACACACTCTCCACATTGCCAACCGGCAACAGCAACAACAGCCACAAGAGGCAAGATTTCAGCAAAGCAGAGTTTACACAGCTTCTGTACCCTCTAGTGTTTTGCAAACTTCTCTTAAACGGCTGAACCAAACAGCACCAAATTTGGCAGACAAGTAGACACACGAGTTCTTGAGATGCCCTCCAAATTTCAGCTCAATCGGACATCGTTTGCCTACCCAAACTATTCGTCTCCCAAAACTACTCTGTTCTGAAACTGCAGCAGTCAGAGCTGACAAAACCACTCTCAAATCTGATGCTCCACTGACCCAATCCTCAAACCAGCTAACCAGATCGAAGTACTCAAAGTAAGGAACGAGCTCACCAAGTTTGGGGTCGATCCAAGCACGTTTGAGCCTCCAACCACCAGCTTGAACACTGTCTAGTCAGATGCAACAAATCTGGACAGAACCTCTGCTTCTTCTTCTTCCTCTCTCAGGTTGTGTTTTCTCTTGTGTGCTCTCTCTCTCACTCTCACGAATGGCAGCCACCACCAGCAAGGGGTGGAGTGGCTAGGGTTTTCTCCTTGCTTCACTTCCCTTGGAAGCGCTCTCAACCGTTGGATGCAGCGAAGATCAACGGCTGACATGTGTTGGACTTATGGGCTGATGTTGGGCTGCCAACACACCTCCATGTGGAGGGACTTAGCCCAACATAGAGAGGAATGATTGGTGTAATGCGTTGGATGATATTACCGAGCTTCGAAGACGAGTATATATTGACACTAGTAGAAAACAGGGCATTAGTCCCGGTTCTGCAACCGAGACTAAGCAATCAGGACTAAACACCTCCACTTTTAGTCCCGGTTGTGTTATGAACCGAGACTAAGGAGCTCCACGTGGCTGCTGTGGGACGCCCAGGCAGGAGGACCTTTAGTCCCGGTTGGTAACACCGACCGGGACTAAAAAGAAGCCACGCGTCTTGAGCTGCTAAAAAGGCTTAATCTGGCACATTGGTGATGGTGCTTTGGTTCGTATTTGGAGAGACCAATGGATCCCACACCCGCTCGCGAGACTGCCCATATCACCGCAGGGGCGCTGCTGCCTCCGGCGTGTTAGCGAGCTCCTCGATGAGCGTGGGAATTGGAACGTGCAGCTGCTCAATTACCATTTTATGTCAGTTGACGCCACGGAAATCATGAAGATCAAGGTGGTGCCCCGCGTGGGCAATGGCACTAGTGCAGAACCGGGCAATAGCACTGGTTCGTAAGGCCCTTTAGTGCCGGTTCCATAACCGGCACTAAAGTGTGGGCACTAAAGGCCCCCCCCTTTAGTACTAGTCCAGCACGAACCGGTGCTAAAGGGCAACCACGTGGCATGAGCCAGCTCCGGGGGCCGGGAGCCCTTTAGTACCAGTTGGTAACACCAATCGGTACTAAAATGTTTGGGGTTTTTTTTGGTTTTATGATTTCTTTTTTATTTAATTTTGTGTTTTCCATTTTAACTCTTTTTCGTTTGCTGGTATTTTACGATACTACACATTGTACACATTATGCATATATATGGTAGCTAGTAGAACCAATCATATATATAGATCATCCGTGTCTCACAAACCACCATATTAATTCACACATACACACATGTATAGCTATATACAATTTCTCGTACATATGCATGTTGCCTTCGGAGCCAGTTGCATTAGCCTAATTGGTGCCTTCGGAGCACGATGACAAATTGGAAGTGGTTCATAACCTGGTCGATGGGGGCGGTAGCGGGTAATAGTATTCTCCCTTCGGATTTATGACCTGGTTGAGCAAAAATCCCGCTATTTCCTCTTGAAGTGCTTCTAGGCGCTCCATTTCTAGGAGCTTGTCCCGCACCTCTGTGAACTGTTAAGAAGGAGATCAATATGCATGTGTATTAGTTGTGTGACTAGATATCGATAATGGTGCACAAATTATGAATAGTGTTCTGACAAGCGTACCCATTCCTGTCTTTGAGATCTGCTCCTTTCGGACGCCATCATGCGAATGTTCTCGCAAATGCAGTATGCACACAGATCAGTCCCCTACGCCTGCTTTATGGCCTTTACGAGAATGGAATTTAATTTGATCAGATAATAATTAATCAAGCATGATAATATTAAAAATATGGCAGCTAGCTAGCACTACTTAATTACTTACCTTGGGTCGAAGCCATCTCAGCTGTCGTTTCCATTCGCCTTCCGTTTTGCTGATGAACCTTGCCCAAGCCCTGCCCGCCGACAAAGAAAATGAATAAAGGGGTTATTAAATAGTTCATATCATGAAATGACGAACTAAATAGGCCGAGATATATAGTTAATAATGATTGAAATTACCTGTTGACTATCCCAAACAAGATGTTATAGTCACTATTTTCTTTGAGTAGTGAGTCCAGTATTTCAACTGTTCCTTCGTCAACATTAATGATACACAAGATCCGGTGAAATCTGCATGCATACACGTTTGCGTGTCTTAATTAAGCGGGCATATGTAAGCAAAAACATGTAGCTAGCTAGCTAGTAGGCAAAAACAGAGAATTTGTAGTACAAGAAAGTGTGACTCACTGGAACTCGAACATGCTGTCCTCTACCTGCTTTTCATAATGCTTGCTTATTTTCCATGTGTATTCATTAACGGTGTTTGGGTCAATGAACCCAATGCCATAGCGTCCACCTTTTTTCATTTCATACATCTTCATCCGGCATAATACCACAGAAAAGAATATAGTGAGGATAATTACAGGTAATGATTGATCAAGAGGATCAATACAGCTAGCTTGGGACTTAAATTACAGAAAGAAATCACTTACAGACAATAGCAACTGACGATAGATTTGTTGAGTGCGTCTTGATTGTATAACTGAAACAGTTCAGAATACTCAACGGTCACAAGTTTCTCATGGTAGTAATGATCCTTGTTGACTTGCACCATGAGGTACTGTCGATCGGATCTCTTGGTAATGTCCATGTACCATTGATGCAATTCATACATTCTCGTTGCGAGCTTCTTGACATCTTCTGGCTTGACCAAAGGTTGGCCCCGGACATATTTCCATTTTATTTCCTTCTCTGTAAGCACAGGCATGTCCTCGATCTCGAGGAGTTGTCCAACAATGATCTTGAGTTCTTCAGCCTACGGTATATGCTGCTGGGTTATTACAACATCGCCCACCTGGGGAACGTAAACTGTTTGCCCACAATAATATTGGCCGCGCGTACTGTCACGTGTTGTTGGCGGAACAACAAGCGGGGGGATCGGTTGCGCCCACTGTTCTCCCAGCTGGGCAACGGTTCTCCCGCATTTTTTGACAGCTGCTTGTTGCTGTTTGCTCGAGCTCGAGCTCGCCTCCTTCTGTAGACGTTGTCGATGTAACTTCCTGATGTGGCGCTCATAGTCTGTGTCAACAGGCTTAGGGCTGGTGGTTCAGCCATACAAACGAAGTGGTCAAGAACTTCCACAGGCACTTTCTCCCTTGGTGGCGGTGGCGGTTTCGGTCCAAAATGGGCTTCCACCTCGGCCTTCGATATGGCTGTGCTTTCCTCCTCGGACTTGTCGTAAGGCCTCTGCGGAAGAGGCACGAGGCTGCTTGGACCATATTGAAATCGCTTGCCTCGGCCTGTACCTCCAGTACTACCTCGACTTGTACCGCTACGCACCATAGCTGAGGCGGCTCTCTTCCGTGATTGTTGAGGTGGCGAAGACGACTGACGTGGCTGAGTTGGAGGAGGAGGAGTGGCCTGAAGCTGTGCCGGACTTGGAGGAGGAGTGGCCTGACACTTTGCCGGACTTGGAGGAGGAGTGGACGTCTGACGCTATGTCGGACTTGGAGGAGGAGTGGCCTGACACTTTGCTGGACTTGGAGGAGGAGTGGCCTCACGCGTTGGTGGACTTGGAGCGGGAGTCTGCTGACTCGGTGGCGGACTTCGACGAGGAGTCGGGTGACGCAGTGTCGGTGGCCTTCGAAAGATGATGCAATCCTTTCTCCATAGGATGACATGATGTATGGCCTCTCCCAATGTGTGCTCGTCGTCACCTCCAGGAATGTCAAGCTGTAGCTCCAAATATGGGTCCACCACCTCATCAACCAAGACACGAGCATAGCCCGCTGGAATCGGGTTGCAATGGAAGGTTGCCTCGGGGGAATTTGAAAAAGCAACGGCGTCCGCCACCTTCATGGATATGTTCTTCATTTTGAAGTGTAGCTCGCAGTTAGTGTTCTCCGTGATGTCATCCACGGGGTATCTATCCAGCACTGCGTCGCCCGGGGCGGAACCCACGCTACTTCTCGGCATGGATGGGGCGGTGCTATCCAATGATGGATCATCCGCTAGCTGCTGCAGCTGCTGAGACCCCCTTTGCTGGCTAAGTGAGTCGATCTGCTCTTGCTGCCGCTGGAATTTAACTGCCAATTCCGCTTGACTTGCTTCCAGGCCTTGAAGGCATTCGTAGTCCCGCTTCCTCTGCTCCTCCTCCATCTTCCTCTTCTTTTCCTCCGCAATCTTCTTTCTCGCACGGGTTCTGTAGTCGGCGTTCCAGTCCGAAAACCCCTCATACCACGGAATAGCGCCCTTGCCTCGTGTTCTTCCCGGGTGTTCAGGATTTCCCAGGGCACGCGTAAGCTCGTCCTTCTCTCTGTTGGGCTGGAACACCCCCGATCGAGCCTCTTCTATTGCAACAAGTATCGCATCGTCGGCTCCGTTCAGACATGCCTTCGTCGAAACATTGCCTGTCTTCGGGTCCAACTCCCCCCCATGCGCATAGAACCAAGTCCTGCACCTGGGGGCAGCTCTTAGTAACCGGAGTGACACCTGCATCCTCCATCTCTTTCTCAGACTTATCCCACTTAGGCATTGCCACCGCGTAGCCACCTGGCCCCAGCTTATGGAACTTATCCTTTTTTTCGGCATTCTTCTTGTTTATTCTCGACCGTTCCTTAGCTAATTCTGAATCCTTGAATTTCACGAAATCGTCCCAATGAGCACTTTGATTCTCTAGTATCCCCTCGAATACTGGAGTCTTCCTTCCTCCCTTGACGTACTTCTCCCACGTCGTTCTCTTGTGGTTCTTGAATGCAACCACCATCTTCCTAAAAGCAGCGTCCTTGACTTTCTGCACATCTGCTTCTGTGAAATGATCTGGTAGGGTGAAATGTTCCATGAGAGTATCCCAAAGCAGTTTTTTTATTCTCGTCGACAAAAGTAACATTTGGACGTGGCTTTGCTGGCTTTCTCCATTCTTGAAGGGAGATCGGGAGTTGGTCCTTCACAAGAACTCCGCACTAACGAACGAACTTGTCCGCAATCTTCTTAGGCGCTAATGGTTCGCCATTAGGTTTGAATGCCTCGATATTGTACTTTACGCCCTCCTTCAACCTTTTGTTCGGGCCTCGTTTCGTCCTTTTGCCTGAAGATTTGCTCGATCCGGATGGCTGAAAGAAGAAAGATCGATTCGTTAATATATCTTCAACTCATTTAAAACATGCGATGATCACCAGATTCCTGCTTATATAAATATATATACCTCGCCGGTGTTTGTTGTTTCAGGATCAACATGTTCTTCGTCGTAGTTCACGACTTCATCCATTCGGTCGTCGCGATCGAATATCATACCACCCTCTCCGGTGTTGTTTAGAAATTCGGAGCCGTCAAAATCTTCTTCATTCTGATCATCATCTGGCCCACGTATGATATCGAACATGGTCTGTTCTCTCTCTCTCTGTCGGTATTGTCCGCCATAGCTTTTATTTAACTATGCCAAAAGAAGTATAAAACAGTTTAGTATTCAAATTACATTGTCTCGAATAACAGATATAATCTCGAATACATCGTCTCGAATAATAGATATAATCTCAACTACATCGTCTCGAATAATAGATATAATCTCGAATACATCGTCTCGAATAATATATAATATTGAATAGTACATCACTAGCTAGGTAGCTAATTAAAGATCGAATACTGCGGCGCGGGCGGTGGACACCCAAAGAGAAGGAACCCTCACAGGATCATAGCTGATGTGAGATCCCTGAAGAAACTGCCAGGTATTGGAGAACCTGTGCCCTCTAACGCAACCATGTAGCGATGGACGTGCTCGTCCTCCTCCCTAACACGGCGACATACCACCTCCGGCGGGGCCGGCTCCCTCCGCACCGAAACTGGCCCACGCGAATGCCACCAAACAAGATCAGGGTCGACGACTGGACCCGGGGCCGGGTTCCTCATCAAGCGGCGCGCCCCTCCAGGCAGCACCTACCAGTGCCAGCCCGGCGGAGCCCAGTCCCGGACATGGGTCAGTCGGACGTCGTCGCGGAAGGGTCGACGGCGAGGATGCGGGCCGGGCATCGTCGAGAACAAATACTAGCTATATGCCCGCAAAAAGTAACATTTTTTTAATGATTGGATTTTGATAACTAAAATTTCTAACATTTCTATATAACACTAATTATGCTATCATTGCATATGTTAAAATTCTATATGCTATTTCATACTAATTAAGCATCTAACACTAAAAACAGAAAACACAACTTTTATACATCCATTAAAAAACTGAAAAACAACATTATATAAAAAATTTCCATACTAATTAAACAATAATTATATCCATCTAACATGCATTCATACATATATACTAGTGAAAAAATAATAATCTAAAAAATCTAAACTAATTAAACATACAAAATACGTATATACTAATATATACATGCATTAATTCGTACATATGTACGTGTGTGTGTGTCTGTGTGTGTGTGTTCATCATGCTTGTGTGTGTGTGTATGGGCTCGGGGAGGGGCGGCGCCCATGGTGGCCGACGGTGGCGAGGGAGAGGGGTTAGAGGGGGAGAGCTCACAGCGGGGCGACGGCGACGGCGAGGCGACGGCCGGGGGCGTGACGCGGGGGCGGCGACGCGGGGACGGCGCGACGGGGATGGGCCCGGGGCAGCGACGGAGACGAGGGCGGCGACGGGGACAGGGGCGGCGACGGCGACGGCGTCGATCGATCGGGGCGCGCGGGCGGTCCTTCAATGGGGAACCGCACCCACTTTAGTACCGGTTGGTGGCTCCAACCGGTACTAAAGGCCCCCCTTTAGTACCGGTTGGTGCCACGACCCAGTACTAAAGGGTGTGCGCTGCCAGGCGAGGGGCACAAAAGTTTAGTCCGACCTCGCTAGCCGAGGGGCACTCGCACCTGCTTATAAGCCCCGTCGTCGCTGCTGTCTCGAGCTCCTCTCTGCGATGCCCTGTTGGGCCTATTGGGCTAGCGGGCCTGCATCCTGGCCCAACTTGAATTTGGGTTTCTAGTCGTATGCAGGCCGCTGTGGCCCAGTAGGTGGGCTTTTTTTCTTATTTTTTTTGCTTTATTTATTTTTGTGAATAACTTAACTTTGAAAATAGATTTTTCAGTGATTCTTTTTTCTTATGTTTAATATTGTTGTGTTTTATCATTATATTCAATTTGTTAATGCTTAGGTTATTTAAAAAAATGAAATGCCTTTGTAACGGATGAGTTTTCGTCCGAAACCCTGATACTTCGAAACAGATTGTCCATTTTGTACACGAAGTGCATCCAGTTTTTGCGGTAACCCTCTCTACTTTTTTGCACATGCTATGTGGGTGAAATTATGATACCATCCAATTTTCAACCTTTTCTGAGTTCATTTGAAATGCTTTTCAATTTCAGGGTCATTTAGCTGAAAAAATCAGTAAATGCATGAAAGAATTTGCTTGCACATAAAATTTCTTCACACTTCAAATGCCAAAACACATAACTAGCTACCCTAACTATTACAGAGATTCCCTCTTGGGTGTGAAACACAGAAGAAAGTGATGATAGTTAAGCCGATCACATCCCAGATCTTTGGGTGTGAAACTTTTTCTTCGCGTGTGTCCCTTTGCGTCGTAGCCATGGAAAATCTTTATCATTTAACGGGATGCTCGGGTCAATATTCACTATGAATGGAGCAATTTCATCAAACTTTTCATAATCTTTTGACTTGTCTGTCTTGTCATCCACTCCCACGATGTTTCTCTTCCCAGAAAGAACTATGTGCCGCTTTGGCTCATCGTACGATGCATTCGCTTCCTTATCTTTTCTTTTTCTTGGCTTGGTAGACATGTCCTTCACATAGAAAACCTGTGCCACATCATTGGCTAGGACGAATGGTTAATCTGCATACGCAAGATTGTTGAGATCCACTGTTGTCATTCCGTACTGCGGGTCTTCCGTTATCCCGCTTCGTGTCATATTGACCCATTTGCACCCTAACAAAGGGACCTTCAAACCACGTCGATAGTCAAGTTCCCATATGTCCTGTATATAACCATAATATGTTTCCTTTCCCGTCTTGGTTTCTACATCAAAGCGGACACCATTGTTTTGGTTGGTGCTCTTCTTATCTTGGGCGATCGTGTAAAATGTATTACCATTTGTCTCGTACCCTTTGAAAGTCATTATATTCGAAGATGGTAACTGGGACAGCAAGTACAGGTCATCTTCAATAGACACTGGTAGAAAAAGGGCCTATAGTCCCGGTTCGTAAGGGCCTTTAGTCCCGGATCCTGAACGGGGACTAAATGTCGGTACTAATGCCCTGACCCTTTAGTCCCGGTTCAATCCAGAACCGGGACTAAAGGGCGCGGCCACGTGGAGCTCCACCTTTAGTCCCGGTTGGTAACACCAACCGAGACTAAAGGAAATTTTATGATTTTTTTTGAAATTTTTTTTGAAATTTTTTTTGATTTTCAAATTTCTGAATTATTTTAACCTCTAGTCTGTAATCACCACCCCTCATCACTTCTCAATTTATCCTCTAATCACCCCTCTTCATTCCAAATCATCTAACTTCCCGAACGGTCACCCATCCTCCCACTACCCCAGCCTGAGCACGCTTAACTTCCGGGTCTATTCTCCCTCGCTCCAAGTCTGCACTTGTTGTTTTCCTGACAATAGTAAGATGTCAATCCTATTAACCTTCAGGAATTTTGCTTGAGCATGAAGTGACACATTTCACTGTTTGAGTTTGAAACTATTGTTTTAAAAAACAATAATTATTTAGTAACACTAATATTTCTTGAATAATTAGTTTCACCATTGTTTGACCACAGTTTGACCAGATTTGACCAAAATTGAAATAACTAAAATAATTATTTAGTAACACTAATATTCTAGAATAATTAGTTTGACCATTGTTTGACCACAATTTTCCCACTGTTTGAATATTTTTCAATTTTTTCCACTCTAGATCTTAAAAGCCCCGTAACTTTTTTCTATTAGGTTTTTGAGGATTTTGCAAATGTTTAACGGGGTTCCCATTTTTAAATTCGGATGTAACTTTTCAAGTAGATGATTTTTCATATAAAAAACTTTTTCATCCGAGTTAGTATGCAAAAGTTATGCCCAGTTTTACAAATTTCAGAGAGATTTTGCAAATAAAGTCAAAATTCACATTTGCAAATTTCCCAACAACTAGACCACATATCACATGGCAAACTTATTTTCTTTTATTTTTTTGACATTTCCATCATTTTCGTTTATTTTTTTTAA
>NC_057809.1:26697873-26740094 GCF_018294505.1 Triticum aestivum
GTAGAGTTTGAAAATGGGACCTTTAGTACCGGTTCGTGGCACGAACCGGGACTAAAGGTCTCATCCTCATTAGTCCCGGTTCGTGCCTCAAACCGGGACTAAAGGTCTAATCTTTAGTCCCGGTTTGAGGCATACCGGGACCAATGGTTGTGGGCCAGGAGCGAGGCCCATTGGTCCCGGTTCATCCCACCAACCGGGACCAATGGCCCACGTGGCCCGGCCGGTCCCTGGGCTTAGGAACCGGGACCAATGCCCCCATTGGTCCCAGTTCTAGACTGAACCGGGACTAATGGGGTTACCCGGCCTGGACCAAAGCCCCCTTTTCTACTAGTGAGAGGTGTCATGCATGGTACGTGCTTGCAACCAGCTGGCGAAACTCCTGATTTGTTCACGTGTAATCCAGTCATCAGACCGCTCCGGGTGTTTGGAGTGTAGCAAATTCTTGTGTTCATCCATATACGGAGCCACCAAGGCGGAATTCTGTAGAACTGTGTAGTGTGCTTCAGTGAGAGAATGTCCGTCCATACATATTATTTGTTCCCCTCCTAGCGTGCCTTTTCCATCCAGTCTGCCCTTATGCCGCGATTCAGGAACACCAATCGGCTTAAGGTCAGGAATAAAGTCAATACAAAACCCAATCACCTCCTCATTTTGACGGCCCTTGGAGATGCTTCCTTCTGGCCTAGCACGGTTATGAACATATTTCTTTAAGACTCCCATGAACCTCTCAAAGGGGAACATATTGTGTAGAAATACAGGACCCAAAACGTTAATCTCTTCGCATAGGTGAACTAGGACATGCGTCATGATGTTGAAGAAGGATGGTGGGAACACCAACTCGAAACTGACAAGACATTGCACCAAATCATTCTGTAACCTTGGTATGATTTCTGGATCGATTACCTTCTGAGAGATTGCATTGAGAAATGCACATAGCTTCACAATGACTAATCGAACGTTTTCCGGTAGAAGCCCCCTCAATGCAACCAGAAGCAGTTGCGTCATAATCACGTGGCAGTCATGAGACTTTAGGATCTGGAACTTTTTCTCTGCCATGTTTATTATTCCCTTTATATTCGACGCGAAGCCAGATGGTACCTTAATACTGAGCAGGCATTCAAAGAAGATTTCCTTCTCTTGTTTGGTAAGAGCGTAGCTTGCATGACCCTGATGTATGCCGTCTTTTCCGTGCATACGTTAGTGGTCCTCCTGTGCCTTAGGTGTATCTTTTGTCTTCCCATACACGCCCAAGAAGCCAAGCAGGGTCACACAAAGATTCTTCGTCACGTGCATCACGTCGATTGCGGAGCAGACCTCGAGGTCTTTCCAATAGGGCAGGTCCCAAAATATAGATTTCTTCTTCCACATGGGTGCGCGTCCGTCAGCGTCATTCGGAACAGGTTGTCCACCCGGACCCTTTCCAAAGACCACCTTCAAATCCTTGACCATATCATGTACATCAGCACCAGTACGGTGGCAAGGCTTCGTCCGGTGATCCGCCTCACCTTTGAAATGCTTGCCTTTCTTTCTTACGGGATGCCTGTTCGGAAGAAATCGACGATGTCCCAAGTACACATTCTTATTAGCCAAATATATACTGTTGGTATCATCCAGATAGTGCGTGCATGCGCGGTATCCCTTGTTTGTCTGTCCTGAAAGGTTACTGAGAGCAGGCCAATCATTGATGGTCACGAACAGCAACGCCTTTAGGTCAAATTCTTCCCCCATGTGCTCATCCCATGCACGTACACCTGTTCCATTCCACAGTTGTAAGAGTTCTACAACTAATGGCCTTAGGTACACATCAATGTCGTTGCCGGGTTGCTTAGCGCCTTGGATGAGCACTGGCATCATAATGAACTTCCGCTTCATGCACAACCAAGGAGGAAGGTTATACACACATAGAGTCACAGGCCAGGTGCTATGGTTGGTGCTCTGCTCCCCAAAAGGATTAATGCCATCTGCGCTTAGACCAAACCATACGCTCCTTGCGTCATTTGCAAACTCCTTCCCGTACTTTCTTTCGATTTTTCTCCACTGCGACCCGTCAGCGGGTACTCTCAACTTTCCGTCTTTCTTACGGTCTTCTCTGTGCCATCGCATCGCCTTGGCATGCTCTTTGTTTTGCAACAAACGTTTCAACCGTGGTATTATAGGAGCATATCACATCACCTTGGCAGGAATCTTCTTCCTGGGGCACCGGCCCTCGACATCACCAGGGTCATCGCGGCTGATCTTATAGCGCAATGCACCACATACCGGGCAAGCGTTCAAATCCTCGTACTCACCGCGGTAGAGGATGCAATCATTAGGGCATGCATGTATCTTCTGCACCTCTAACCCTAGAGGGCAGACAACCTTCTTTGCTTCGTACGTACTCTCGGGCAATTCGTTGTCCATTGGAAGCATATCCTTTATCGTTACCAGCAACTTTCCAAATCCCTTGTCAGATACACCATTCTCTGCCTTCCATTGCAGCAATTCCAGTGTGGTGCCCAGCTTTTTCTTGTCACCTACGCAATTCGGGTACAACAATTTTTTGTGATCCTCTAACATGCGCTGCAACTTCTTCTTCTCCAAATCACTTGCACAGTTTCTCTTTGCATCGGCAATGGCCCGACCTAGATCATCAACGGGCTCATCTGATGCCTCTTCTTCAGCTTCTTCCCGCATTGCCGGCTCAGTTTCTTCCCGCATTACCGGCTCAGCTTCTTCCCCCATTGTTGTATCATCGTATTCAGGGGACCCATGGCCAGGATAGCTGTCGTCGTCCTCTTCTTCTTCATTGTCTTCCATCATAACCCCTCTTTCTCCATGCTTGGTCCAAACATTATAGTGGGGCATGAAACCGGACTTAAACAGGTGGACGTGAATGGTTCTTGACGTAGAGTAATTGTGACCATTCTTACAGCGAGCACATGGACAAGGCATAAAACCATCCGCCCGCTTGTTTGCCTCAGCCGCAAGCAGAAAAGTATGCATGCCCTCAATGAACTGGGGAGAGCATCAGTCATCGTACATCTATTGCCGGCTCATCTTCATTACACAACACCGAATAGACCAAATTAATACAAGTTCATACATAAAGTTCATACAACACTTAAATGCAACAAACAAATAACTCTCTAGCTAAAGCATTTAAATGCAACAACAAATATGATCAAGATCGCAACTAAGGTAACAATGGATCCAACAGCATAATGATACCAAGCCTCACTATCGATGTCATATTTTCTAATCTTTCTAATCTTCAAGCGCATTTTCTCCATCTTGATCTTGTGATCATCGACGACATCGGCAACATGCAACTCCAATTCCATCTTCTCCCCCTCAATTCTTTTCAATTTTTCCTTTAAATCCTCGTTTTCTCTTTCAACTAAATTTAACCTCTCGATAATAGGGTCGGTTGGAATTTCCGGTTCAACTACCTCCTACATACAAATATCTATGTCAACTTGATGGGCATAATTTGTCATAAACACAAAATGCAACTAGTTTTAAAAGAAAATATATATACCACATCCGAATCATAACAAGGACGAGGGCCGACGGGGACGGATATCAAAACCATGGCACTATATGTATAACAAACAACGTACGGGTAAGATAATTATACGAGTAACTATATATCCAAATCACACAAACATCAATTTTTATATAAAATTTCATGAACAAGAGGCTCACCACAAGGTGGTGCCGGCGACGGGACGGCGCGGGCGATTGACGGTGGTTACGACGGAGATTTAGAAGGCACTAAGTAAACCACACCTACATATGCAAACTAAGTGTTATTTTTGACCTCAAATTGCATATAAATCAAATACTAGCACATATATATATATCCTCCCAAATTACTAAACTCATAAATTAATCACTATATAAAGCATTGCAAGAGCTAATCTAGCAATGAGAGATGAAAGGACAAAGTTGCTAACCTTTGTGATCATTTGAATGGATGGGGGCCTTCAAATCTTGACAAATTTTGGGTAAAATGTGTGATGAGCTCGAGAGGAAGAGGGGAAGAACAGAGAGGAGAGGGGAAAGAGGAAGAACAGAGCGAGCTCGGGTGGACGAAGGGTTTATGTAGGACGGCCTTTAGTACCGGTTCGTGCCAAGAACCGGTACTAAAGGGGCTGGAGGGGCCCCAGTCTGACAACATCCTTCCACCACTCTCATTAGTAACGGTTCGTGACACGAACCGGTGCTAAAGGTTCGCCATGAACCGGTACTAATGAAAGCGGCCCGGCTAGCCGTTGGAACCGGGACTAATGTATACATTAGTGCCGGCTCAAATACAAACCGGCACTAATGTGCTTCACGTTTGACCCTTTTCCTACTAGTATGGCATCATCGCTTGGGCGTCGGAGCGCCCCGGTTCGTTCTCGGTCCGCAATGCCTACTGCCTCGCCTTCGACGAGACTCATCATCATACTACAGTCGCTGCGAGCAGGGCACCGGACGGGCGACGTGCCGTCTGGGCACTTATATGGAGGTGCGCTGCTCCACCAAAGGTGCGTATCTTTGCATGGCGGTTAGCTTCAAACTCCCTTGCGACTTGGATGAACAAACAGTCACGGAACCAGAGGACACGTTCCACACATTCTGCAGGTGAACGTTGTTTGTTGCATTGTGGAACACCATGGCGAAACAGTAGCCTCTGCCCAACCTAGCTATGTTGAGGAACACGGGGTCCGAGTGGCTTTTTGATCTGCTATACGAGCTCAATGAAGATGATCACATGCGAGTGCTTATGGTGCTACGGCGGAGCTGGCATATAAGAAACAAGATTGTCCACCACAAATCACCACCTCCAGTTGAAGCATCACGCCGCTTCCTTCTCAGTTACATGGAGTCTCTTCATTGCATCCAACAATTCCCTACAGCCGATTTAATCGAAGGTAAAATGGTGCATCCGCCTGCTGGCTACAGCTCTTCAAGCATACACCCGCCAGTGCAGTATACGACCATGATCCAGTGGTCTCCCCCGTCGGCCGGACGTGTCAAGCTGAACATTGACGGATCCTTCATCGAGACCGATGGTGGATTGGCGGGAGCCGACATGATCCTTCGCAACAGCGATGGCAGCATCGTCTTCTCCGGTTGCCGTTCCATACGACACTGCTCCGGACCTCTTCAAGCTGAACTTTTGGCGTGCCATGATGGTCTGAACCTTGCTCTTTAGTGATCTAGTCTCCCGGTGGACATAGAGATGGATTGCATGGATGCAGTCTGGTTGATCAAGTCGCCCACTCTTGACAGATCAACTCATATGATGTTAGTTCAGGAAATTAAAAGGCTCTTTGGTGAAAGGGATAACTCTATTGCTCATGTAAGTAGGAACCGGAATGTTGTCAGTCATACCCTTACTGGCTTCGGTCGCTCGGAGGGCTGGACCGTAGTATGGTTGCGCTCTGGGCCTACAGATGTTCCTCTGCTTTGTTGGAACGAAAACATCACGCGTTGAGTAATGAAATGCCTTTTAACCCCGCAAAAAAAGCTCGTGGTTCGAAAGGGAAGGTACAGCGAAAATTGGTTATCCAAGTCTGCGAAAAAAGGATGGAATACGTGGGAGCAAGAAAGGTAACGGGCCATGATTTAAAAAAAAAAAGCTCTATCACACGTTCCCCTTGCGATCATGGATTTAATTTCTTTCTCCTTGCTAAGAACTTAGCCTTTGCCACAATCTTGTTAGTACCGCCCAGAGTGGAGAGACCTGCGACCGTGTTGGACAAGTGAGCTGCATCGGGTTGATGGTCTAGTGTCATGCTCTCATAAGGACGAACAATGGGAGCTACATCCTATCTATCGTTGATTGATAACCCTTCCATTGCTCCTGATGTCTCCTATCCTCAAGGTTTTCAATTTTCTTTCCTCTCCAATCTTCTCCTTATCACTATGTATGATTTACGCCTAATTGATATACTAAGTCGGTGTTGCCAACATGTAAAAGTGAAACAATGCTACATGTAGAGCTTGACATCTCTTCAAGTGAAGATAGAGTGGTATATATAAAGAACAAACTATTATTAGGACAACTGAATGGTAAGCATTCCACAATCTCCAGCAGATAGTAAGATAGGTGGTGTATTAATCATCGACTGTCCTGCACGTCCTCCAAATCCTGATTAACATATGGGACCAGGACATGGTACATAGGTAGCAGATAGTGTATGATCCTACCAATGCTTTATAGATGCAGACATGGTGCAATAATAATTAAGTGCCCCGTTCTTTCCTATATTACTTGCTGGCCAAGTCGTGGTCGGCCTTCCAAAACCTTTCAATGAGAAAGAGCAACTTTGTCTCCATTTGGTCATGGTGCACGTCTCCACCTCAACTCCCAAGGTTTAGAATCACATTTTGTGGTCATTCATGCATTTTCTTGTCTCCAAGAAAAGCAAAAGTAATCGATGAAACCCGAGGGGAAAATGGTAATGCATGATTCGTGGGTTGAGATTAGTCACTTGTGTTGCTATCAATAATAACTACCCATATCAATACTTAAGCTTTAATGACCATGATCACATTTGTGGGCATGCATGTAAGGGCATCTTCAGCCGTTCGGCCCCCCAGGGCGCCTAAATAGAGCGGCCTGGGGGCGTGCCGGCGCTAGTTCGGCCCCTGGGGGCGACCTAGCTCCCAGTCACGCCCCCACGCGCCGGCCCCGGGATTCAGGAAATTTAAACTTGGTCGTTCCCCCTCTCAAAAGACGCCGCAAATCCGGCGATCGGACGTAGTCTGGCGTTACAAAAAACAGAGCGCCGCCGCCGCAAGTTCGCATGCGCAATGATTCACTCGGCGGGGTCGGCTCCAGGCGTTGGCGGAGTCGGCGTGCGCGGGCTCGGCGCTGTCGGAGCTGCTTCGGTGCTGGGCTGTGTCGGCGCGGCTTCGGCATTGTTGGGCGGCGATGTAGAGGCATCGTTCGGGCTTGGCGTCCGTGCGGTCGTGGGCGTCGTCGGCGTCATCGGCGTTGCCGTCGGCAGCTCGTTTAGGATGAGGCCGCGCTGCACCAGGTACCACGCCTTGAGCTTCTCGTCATTGCTCTGGAGCATGTCCGCCCCGCCCATCAGAAAAGCCCTGTCGGTGTTCCTCTTCTTCGCGGCGACGTTCGTCCGGAGCAGGTCGAGCTTGATGGCGTTGTTCTTCATCAGCGACGACCACCGCGCCTCGGCCTTCTTTTCGCGTAGGACGGCCCGGGCCTGGGAGTCGGCGAGGCAATGCTCGATGGACTCCTGCACTCGCGCGGTTGCCGCGTCGGTGTTTTTCCCCTTCTTTGCCAATTTGTGGCCATCCAGCCGCCCCTCTGATGCGCCCGGAGTCGTCGCGTCCGGCTTGTATGTCTCCTTGGCCTTGTCGAGGGCACGTCGGACTTCCGCTCACTTCTCGCACTTGTTAATGCGCTTGTAGATGTGGAGGTGCTTGAAGTCGGCGTCTTGGTTGTCGCCCCGATACATGGCGAACATACGCAGCAGCTGCGCGGAGGGACGAACAGTTGGCAGGTGGCGGGCGTAGACGACGAAGATATGCGGGCGAACGGCGTGCGTACCTGATCCTCAACGCTGGCGCCGCTCTCCGGGCGAGCCGCGACCTTCTCGACGATTCCATGCCATTTGTTGCACGCAAACTGGATACGCCCCCAATGGTTCGCCATCGCCTTAGAGCCGCGCTGCATGTAGACGCCTTTGAAGTAGGGGTCAACGAGTTTCCGCTCATCGAACTCGGCCTTGATGCGGTCCCAGTACGTCTCCAAGCTCTGGTTCGCGCCGGTGGTCGGGTCGAGGCAGACGACTTTCCATGCTTCGGCGAGGCATTCCTCCTCCTTGGACGTCCACTTGATGCGCGGCTCGCCTGGCCTAGCCGCCCGCTTCTTTTTCTTCTGTAGTCCCTTCGTCGGAACAGGAGCCGGCTCCTCCTCCTCCTCCTCCTCGGGTTCCTGCGCGTCCTCGCCGTAGACGTAGCCGAGCTCGGCCTCCATGTCGCTGCTGAGATCCACTACCTTGTCCTGGGTGGCGAACCCGGGAGATGCGGCGGCCGCGGTCGTTCCTGTCGCGATGATGTCGTCCATGTCGGCTCCCGTGTCGTCGGCGTCGCCGAGGTGTGAGAAGGGCAGCGGTCCGCGGTAGAGATGGGGCGTCGGTGTGGACGCGTAGGCGGCCGGTGGCGAGTAGTTGTATGGAGGATACTACACGCCGACCAAGGCGGGCGAGGGCGTGCGCGTAGCGGGGTGACCATGAGGGAAGGTCACGTTTGGGTTGAACCCACCGTGCGCGTCGCCGTCGGCGTAGCCGGGCGACGATGAACCCATGGATATCCGGCGCCTTGCTGTCCCCAGGGCGCGTACTGGGCGTGGCTGACGACGGGTGGATTCATCCCCGCCTGGTCGACCGATGAGGAAGACGCCGCCGCGCGCGCCGCGTTGTCGCGGGCCTTCTTGGCTATGGCCCTGTTCCGCCTGTCGGCGGTGACTGCATCGCGCCGCTGAACTTCCACCCTCCACTCGGTGTTCGACAGGCCCGGTGGCTTCAATGGCGGCGCCCTCGGCTTCCTCTGCTTTGGCTGGACCACGGCGCCAGTCGCGGTTGCCGCCGCGCGCGGCATGGCGTACTTCTTCGGCGGCATGGCGGCGACTGGAAGGCGAGCGGAAGAGGGTTTGGCGGGAGAAAGGGAGAGAATGGCGGGAGGAAGGCGAGCGAGCGGGAGAGATGCGAGGGAAAAGCGTCAAGAAACGGCGGGAAAAGGCCCTCGGGTCGCCTCCAGGGCGGGCCCACGCGCCTTTTTCGCTTGTGCCGGCTATCCAAGCGCCCCCCAGGGCGCCGGGTTCGGCCTGGGTCCGCCGGCACCAGTTTGGCCTGAGCCGGCGAAAAAGGGCTTCTGGGGGCGCGACTGGGGCCTTTTTTTGGCGCCGGCGCGGCAAAATCGCCTGGGAGGGCCTGTTGGGGGCGCGGCTGGAGATGCCCTAATTCCTCATCTCCGCGAGAGTGAATTCCTACAAGAAATTCTGGATCATAAGCATTTGCTTTTGAATGAAACAAATGAAAATTGGTTCAACTCTAGAAGAAATGAGAAGCCTAATAAGAGAAAATAAAAGGTCATGCCATAAATGATAAGACATTATAATCACTCGTGCTCCTATCAGTAGTAAGTAACCCTAGCTGCCCCTCCTCCTCCCTCCTCCTACCTAGCCACCCCTCCTCCTCTTCCCTTCCTCGCCGCCGCCTGAGGCAGCCGCCGAGCTCGCCAAGGATGGTGGCGGCGGGGTCTCGGTTGTCCTGCTTCTGCAATGGGAACCCCGGATCTGGAGCGGCGGCTTCATTGGCAAGGCACGGCCGGCTAGCAGCCGTGCGGGCGGTGGATCTGGCGTCCCGGCTGCGCGGGCGTCGGGATCCGGTGGTCATTGGCGGCAGGCGGCGGTTTCTGCGGTGGCCGGTGCGCGCGATCTGGTGCCTCCCCACCTCCTCTGTTTGGCGTGCGGGCCAACCTCGTCGGGCCGCATTTCCTTGGGTCGCCGGTTTTGTACAGGAGGTGCTGCTGGTGGTGGGGATCTAGTTTGGGGGAAATCTCTGGTCGGCCATCGCCGGCCGCGTCGACGGCGACGCCTGAGGGCGTCGTTCCCCTCCTTGGAGGCATCGGTATGGACTGATCCCCTCACTTCCCCTTCCCCTAGGTCTCCCGGGGGAAAGCCCTAACTTTGTTGGCGGCGACGGCGCTCATGGCACCGTTCCCTTCTTGAAGGCGATGCTTTGGGAACCTTGGGGCTGGGTGGCGCTTGTGGGTGGTGGGCGACGGCGGTGGTGTGGACCTATCCTAGCATGTATCTGCGTCCGTTGCTTGGAGATGGATTCACGTAGGTGGAGGTCATCGTTTGGCGTCAAGGTGGCGTCAATGTCGGAGGCACATACCAAGGTTGGCACCTCAATCGGCTCTGAAGATGGACTAAAGGAAGATGGCGGCGACGACACATGTGAGTGCGTCAGACTGGTTTGTGCCCCGGACCCGGTATGTGGCTCGATCGGGCATCTGGCTTTAGATGTTAGGCTTAGGTGAGAGGTCTAGGTATTTGGCCCAGCTTGCACCCCTTCATCATATGGATTGGAGTAACGACAGATGTTGCCAAGATGGCGGATTCAGGCATATTGTTGTACTATTTTGTAAGGTCTTCGAGAATAATCAATAAAATGGCTGTATGCATCTCCTAGATGCAGAGGCCGGGGGTCATCCTCCTTTTCTAAAAAAGAAAAAAACATCAAGAATTGTGTTATCAAATATTCCCTCAGTTCCTAATACAGTATAGTGCATGCATACTTTTTAATAGTCAAAATTTTTAAACTTTGACCAATTTTATTGAGAAAATACTTGCATCTACAATATAAAATACATACCATTAGATACATCATGAGATATATTTTTTATATTGTATTTTATTTGATACTGTAGCTAATAGCTATATAGATAATTTCTTCACAAACTTGGTCAAAGTCTATGAAGTTTGACTTTAAAAAAATGTATGTGCATGATAAGTTGGAACAGATGGAGTATTAGATAATGCAGTACTTCTAGTTACTATTCAATTATTTCTCAAGTATTGATTTGATTCATCAATTCCATAATCAGATTAGTTTGATTTTTAACTCTCCAAACCCTACATATTAAGTTGTCACTCCCCTTGAACCATTGCAAGAAGATTTCCGTTGACTTGGTGGTGGCTTCAGGCACATGGCATCCCATTCTGCATGAAGGAAATAAAAAAATTCTACTTATCTAATCCACCATATATATATTCTTGTTTTTAAATTGTTTTCATTAAGGCCATGATATTGGGTTGAACCAAAATCGAGGGATAGAATAAGACTTCTTAATATTTACCAACCAGCTCACACTGGAAGAGGACAAGATCGGCATAGAAAATTCGACTCAGAAATGAAAACGGAAAAGAAAGATATCCAACAGTCGTAAACTCGTCACTGGATAAACAAACTATGAGCGCATCAGCTGATATTTTGATGTTTCGATATCGACCGTCCGGCATGCCCTTCATAGTGGTTTAGGCTGCTTCTCCACACATAGAGCGGAACAAACCTGTGCTGTTGCTATATTCCAGAACTTGGAAAGGAGACGTGACAACACAAGTGGTCTGTTTTTGACGTGTACGACGTGCAGTCTCCATCTCAGTTCTCAAGCTTTGTGGCACTTTCTTTGGCATGTAATTTCTCACCAGAAATTCGATCCACGTCATAAGCATGGGCCTTGAATCAGGAAGGCACATGATCAAGCGAAAAATAGTTTCACCGAAGTACCATCATGCATGCATTAAACACTCTTTTAGCACTCACACCCACCTCTGGAGTAGTTGCATTATCAATGGAACACGTCAAGAAAATAGTACAGTAATATCAAGGAAAGAAAGACGGATAATTAAATACTAGTACACACTAGGAGCATGCATGAAGTTACGACCCAATGAACTGTACCACGAGTGTACCTATACGCTGTGGCCATGTGCTATAGCTGAGCTAAACACCTGTCCATTGCTACAATCTGCAGTGTCACGCCTCGTCTACACAATAATGGCAGGTTCGTAGCCAACTCCCCACCCACCCCACAATCATGAGATGAACGTCCACCAGTTGTGCTTGTGTGTTGGTAATTAACATTCACCACTAAAAAATCGGCATTCAACATATATATCATAGATAGTGGATACACGATTCCTTTGTTGCACCAAACTACAAGGTTCAAGAAAAGAGAAACCTACAGATCAACCACGGATGGGATCTTGAGTCACTAGGCAAAACGTGCTCTTTGCCGTCGGCGTGACTTAATTAATTCCACCGTATGTCTGGTTGTCATTAGATAAAAGCGGGTTAGTGCTACTGTAAACATCAATTATTGTATTTGGTCCTTAGCTCTCTATAATCGTCAGTTCTCCCACTGTTCCCAATGCCTCCTATCCCCACAGTTTCATGCATCTTTTGATTCTCTATCATCATCTCCTCATCTTTGCACATGATCTTCACCTATTTCACGTGCCAAGCTAGGGATGGCAATAGGTTGAAGTGAACAGACACAACATTGCTTGTTAGCTATCCAGGCGGAGATATGATGCTATATAGAGATGTAAAAAGTATTGAAACTAGAAAAGCTTCGTGCTGCATGTGAAATAAGTCTGTAATAGTTCCAGCAACCGTAAATTGTGTGTACATAATTTAATTGCATTGTACACACAATGAGGACCACAACTCATACTCCCTTCATCTATTTGTACGAGCCAACCCCAAAAATGTGGGAGGGCGAGGCGGAAACGAGGCCACCTGAGGCGGCCGGACCACCGCTGCCGCTCCCTCGATCCTCGCCGGACGGAGGAGCAGGGGCACATCAGATCGACCCGTGTTCTCCTATAACCCTAGCGGTGGCGGCGTCCGGGGAAAAGGAGGGGCCGACGAGATCGGATGGCGACCGCGGCGACTTGCCGGACGGAGAGATCGGACGGGAGGAGACACGCTGGGTACAATGGCGGACGATCTACTCCGACGAGACGGATCTAGCCATTTGGATCGAAGGACGTCTTCGATTTACTCCGTGTTCGCGATGGATGGTTCTTCTCGATCTGGAGAATGACGTCCTTGCTGGCGATTTTCTCCCGGACGGCGACATGATTGAGGTAGGTTTTAAATTCAAACTTGATTTCTATGATGTGGTTGTTGGCGAATGTGTGCAGGTAGATGTACAACCGAAGACACCGGAGATGATCGATCTGACGGAGCCGATGGTTCATGCACGACAGGGAGGAAGGTTTTGGGCGCTTCTAGAGAGCGACGACAATGAGCAGGAGGAGGGTCATGTCCCCATGAGGAATGCCGGAATGCCCCTGGCCTCGCAGAGTGTCGTTTCGTTGCCGGAGCCCAAGATCACGACCGTTCGGCGTCGCTCAACAATCCAAACTTCCAAACCGGCCATGAAGCCGTGGAGTGGACCGATCCCTAAGGTAACGAGAGAACCGGTAACGTTGTCACATTTCTTGCCGGAAAACTGGACTCTTGTCACGCGGAAGAAGAAGAAAGGCAAGATTGGCCGGCCACCGCCACCGCCTAGATCGCCGGTGGCGAGATCGGCGAACGCTATTCGAGCAGCCTGACGGGCTCGTTTGAATGAGTTATTGGGCCGTGGGCCGGAGTTGGTTGCAACATCGGATGGTACGATGGTCGTGGTCCCTCCAAGCGCGGGCGAGGCCCACCTAGAGGTCCAAGCCTCGTGCCATCCCGATCGGACGTGCGTGCATGTATCGTCGTTGCCTATTGCCTCTACGTGCGTGCCTAGGATTTCAGACCCAGGTTTTCCTTCGCTCGGCTCAGGACGGGCACGGAGGGTCGCGAGCGCCGGCGACATGGCAGGACGAGGGCTGCCGCCTGTCAAGCGAGGGCCAACTCCCGCTGCTGGCAATTCTGGCGGGGCTAGTCGGGGATCTCTGCCGGCCAACGGGGCAGCCGCCGCGGGCGCGGCAGGTGGTGATGCGCTGCCGATCGAGGGCGCGGGTGCTGCTGGCCGCGGTGCCCTGCCTATGGGTGTTGTGGGCCGTGGTGCTCCGCCTGGTGGTGCGGCTGGCGGTGCTGGTCGGGGCGGCTTGCCCCCTCCAAGGCCGGCGGCGGCGGGAGTACAACCCTGGGTCGGGACCGGCCGGGGCGCTCTGTCATCTGCGAGGCAGGGGGTGATGCATCGGGCTCTATGGCGCGACGCAGGTGCCCAGACCAAACACGTGACAGCCGGATGCAGCAACTCAGCTACCAGCAGCTAAGGCGCCGGCCCTAGGAAGGGGACGCGGCGTGCACGGGCGAGATGGATATAGCGGTTACAACAAAGATGGACAGAACTTCAACCGATACGGCCAGTGGGAGATGATGGCTATAATGCATATGGTGAGGGACTGCACCGTGGATCTTCGTCCGGTGGCAGTCGGGGCTATAACCGATATAATGATGAGGACACCGGACATTTTCATGCTCCGCCCGGTAATTTTGTTGAAGGTGTCGCCGGACCAAGGGATTGCTTCCGAGGTGGATATCGTCGCGGTGGGAGAGGGAGACGCCCACCACCGCCCCGACACTACCCACCGCCACCACCGCCTGCTATGGATATGGCTTCGGGAGAGGATCTCGAGCACGGAGCGGCTGAGGTGGGAGATTCATCCACGCTACCCGCGGCGGCAGTTGACGCGGTTAGGGCTTTGGCAGCAGTGCAGGTTCCGGTGACTTCTGGGGGGACCAAATCTAGGGAGGGCACGTCTGACAAAGGGTGAACCGGGACATTTCGTGGCAGAGTGTACGAATGAGCTATGTGACTATTGCCTCCGCTCCCAGCATGTGACTGGGGACTGCTGATACATCTCCAACGTATCTATAATTTTTTATTGCTCCATGCTATATTATCTACTGTTTCGGGCAATATTGGGCTTTATTATCCACTTTTATATTATTTTTGGTACTAACCTATTAACCGGTGGCCCAGCCTAGAGATTTGCTGTTTTTTTTTTGCCTATTTCAGTGTTTCGAAGAAAAGGAATATCAAACGGAGTCAAAACGGAACGAAATCAACTGGAAAAGTTATTTTTGGAAGGAAAGCCACCGGGTAGACTTGGACTCTACGTCAGGGGATACGGGAGGTGCTCACGAGGGTGGGGGCGCCCCCCCCCTAGGGCGCGCCCCCTGCCTCGTGGGGCCCCCGTAGCTCCTCAGACGTACCCCCTGCACCCATATATACTCTCGTACCCTAAAACTTCCAGAACAGAGATTGGATCAGAAGTTCCGCCGCTGCAAGCCTCTATAGCCACGAGAAATCAATCTAGGCCCTCTCCGGCACCCTGCCGGAGGGGGCCATCATCACCGGTGGCCATGGAGGAGTATCCCGGAGGGGCCTTCATCATCATGAAGGCCAAGGACCAGAGGTTGGAGGCCATGGAGGAGGAAGCACAAGGGGGAGAACCTCTCCTCCTCTCTTCCGGTGGCGCCGGAGTGCCATCGGGAGGGGAATCATCGCCGTGGTGATTGTCTTCATCAACATCACCATCCTCATCTCTTTTACGCGGTCCACTCTCCCGCACACCGCTGTAATCCCCTACTTGAACATGGTGCTTTATGCCACATATTATGATCCAATGATGTGTTGCCATCCTATCATGTTTTGAGTAGGTATCTTTTGTCTTTGGGTTGATTGATGATCTAGATTGGTATGAGTCATATGTTTTACTTTGGTGCTGTCCTATGGTGCCCTCCGTGTCGCGCAAGCGTGAGGGATTCCCGCTGTAGGGTGTTGCAATACGTTCATGATTCGCTTATAGTGGGTTGGTGAGTGACTGAAACACAAACCCGAGTAAGAGGGATTGTTGCGCATGGGAATAAAGAGGACTTGATGCTTTAATGCTATGGTTGGGTTTTACCTTAATGATCTTTAGTACTCGCGGATGCTTGCTAGAGTTCCAATCATAAGTGCATATGATCCAAGTAGAGAAAGTATGTTAGCTTATGTCTCCCTCATATGAAACTGCAATAGTGATTACCGGTCTTGTTAACAATTGCCTAGGACAATTCCGCACACCGATCCACCATTATTCCACACTCGCTATTTATAATACTAAGTAATATATTCTAACTTTATGTTAACAGCACCTACTTTTATGTTTTAGCTCTCCGTTACCATGCAAAGTTATCCTCTTCATACCCACAACGTAGTTTTATTTCTCGTTGCTAGTTGGAAGCAAATGTTCGGTGCACGTAGAGTCGTATCAGTGGCAGATAGGGCTTGAGAGAATATTGATCTTACCTTCAGCTCCTTGTGGGTTCAACACTCCATACTTATCACTTCCACCTTTGGAAAGTGCTACGATGATTCCTTGCACTTGGGGATTATCAAGCTCTTTTCCGGCGCCGTTGCCGGGGAGCAATAGCGTGGGGTTGATATTCTTGTGTGTGCTTGTTTGCTTTCTTCACTAAGTAGATTTTATTTTTCCTTTTTGTTTCTGTTTAGTTGTGGGTGAAACATAAATTTTTTTTTTGAAAATACAAAAAAAAGAATTACTTGCCTTTCATGCCTAAAAAGTTTTTCAAAAAGAGAAGTGATTGGAAGGTTTTGCATTGAAGAAGTGAGGGTCGACCTTGAGCACTTGTGTTCATTCTCACGGAAACAATGTAGAATTTTTCATGGAAGTTTCTCTTTAAATAATTATACCCTTGTATATATTCATTGTATTATAAAAATAAACGTGCCAAGCTTTGGTTTTAGGATGATTAGATTGCTTGTTTGCTATGTGCAAAACAAAAACAGAAACTTTGGCTGTAGTGCATGAATTTACATTTTTAAATGGAAAGTCAAATGGTTCTGATTCTTTTTGAAAATTACTTCTGTACAAAATTTTCAAATTGTAAAATTTAGTTTATAATTTTAGGAGTTACAGAAGTTTGTCAAACTTCCAGATTATTACAGACTGTTCTGTTTCTGACAGATTCTATTTTCATTGCATAATTTGCTTGTTTTCTAGTTTCTATGGCTTATATTTCTGAATATAAATTGTAGAAATGATATGGTATAGTAGGCATTGTGTGAGAACAATCATGAACCTTGTCTTTGACAGTACCCAAGTGCATGGTTTGCTCTTTATCATACTAACCTATCTCACGAAGTTTGGTTAAGTTTTGTGTGATTGAAGTTTTCAAGTTTTGGGTGAGATATCGATATGAGGAGAATAAGGAGTGGAAGGACCCTAAGCTTGGGGATGCCCAAGGCACCTCATGGTAATATTCAAGGAAGACTCAAGCGCCTAAGCTTGGGGATGCCCTCCGGGGCATCCCCGCTTTCGTCTTCAAAACTATCGCTATATACTTTACTCGGAGCTATATTTTTATTCATCACATGTTATGTGTTTTGCTTGGAGCGTGTTTTCAATTTTACTTGCTGTTTGAATAAAATCATTGGATCTGAAATACTAAATGAAAAATAATCCTCCCATGGCTAGTTAATTATTTGACTACTCAGTGTTCTTCACTTATATCTTTTGGAGTAGTTTGTCATTCGCTCATGTGCTTCATGTATATCCTATGAGTAAATGGTTGCATAAATTGGATGTCATAAATCTGAATTTATATATGTTTCGTATGCTTATAACATGGGGAGTAATGGCTTTACACGTAGTAAGTACAGGTAGTAAACTTATTGAAAGTTAGCAAACGTAAGATTAGTCACTTGAACAATTCATGAAAGAATATTGAAGGGAGAGGGATTTCACATAAAAATATACTATCGTGGACATCTCTTATGATTGGGAGCACTCATTAAAATATGACATACTAAAAGAGTTGATGTTGGACAAGGAAGACAACGTAATGAGTTATGTTTTCTTATATCTGAGATAAAGTATGTTGTCATGGATCCTCTAACATGTTGAGCTTGCCTTTCCCCCTCATGCTAGCCAAAAATTCTCAGCACCAAGTAGATATACTACTTGTGCTTCCAAAATCCTTAAACCAGTTTTGCCATGAGAGTCCATCATATCTACCTATGGATTGATTAAGATCCTTCAAGTATGTTGTCATCGGTGCAAAGCAATAAAAACTGCTCTAAATATGTATGATTGATTGGTGTGGGAGAAATAACCTTTGTACGATCTTGTGACGTGGAAGTAATAAAAGTGATAGACTGCATAATAAAGGTTCATACGACCGCGACGACGACGACGACTCGCCGCCACCGCCTGTCCACCATGGAGACGCCGGGCAGGGGTCCAGCAGGGGCAGTCGCGCCATCAAGAAGGAGAAGGCCGCCGACGACGACGAGGACAGCGGCGACGTCGGCGACTTCGCCGCGCTGGTCGGCTTCTTCGCCCCTTAGATTAATTTTTTTTAATAATTTATGTAAAACGCCGAACATGTTTAATATGAATATCAAGTTTGCTGAATTTTAGCCGAACTTTGCCAAATTCAACTTTTTTAAATAAAAAAAATGCGTCTGGGGCGACCCTGGGGCGAGCGGCTGGGAACCCGCTCGCCCCCGCACCAATTTTACCGCCGGCTCGCCCCAGGGGGCGCGTAAAATCGCTGGCTGGGGGCCAACGGCTGGAGATGCTCCTACGTCCAGGTCGATTGGATTGGACAAGGGGATAATGGAATGGGACAGGGTGAGAATGGGCTGGAAAACTAACAAGGAGAGGGCTGAGCGAGGCTGAGTGAATGGGCTTTGGGAGGTAGAGGGCCCAATTAACCGCAAACGACGGTTTGGGCTTCTAGAATAGCAGCGTTAGGACAGCTGGCCAAACACGCTCAGATCGTGAAAACGGACGGCTTAAAACGCAAATCGCTGTGAGAGCTCGGTTTAGGTGCGGTTATACTGTCCTTATTAATGCATCAGATTAATGGGGAGTTTGGCCCACCAGCTACTGGCCTAGCGTAGACCATCGGCTCAGCTACATGTCCAGCTGATATGCATGAGGCTACAGATCTCCGCCCGCGAATGGACGTGTCGGTTCAGTAGCCGGCCGTTGCTGTGGTCAGCCCACCCACACAGGTTGGTCTAGAGTCTTCGAAGCTATCTCACGATGCTATACCGATGGCACCATGTGTTCATCTCTCTGCACCGACTTCGTCTTCAACACCTACCATGTTCGATGTTGCTTGACCATTGTCGATGGATCCCCCGGTGACACCGGTGGCTCTTATGTCTAATGGAAGCTCCCCCTTCAGCGTAGTTACCGTCACCCCATCTCCGTTGACAGTTCTTCTCAGACCGACGAAGATGCTATGGACAAGGCAATGCAACGTCAGGCTGCTCATAATTTGGGCACCGCTCCAGGTAACTTATCCGCAAAATCTTTTCTTTCCTTTTCAGATTCACGTATTTATTCAGCCTTAAAGTATGTTGGATGCTCTATGGAAAAGAATGATAATGAAATTAATATATCGGTTGGGGTGCATAAACATATGGATATTGACAGATTAGTGGTTTCTCCGAAGTGTAATGCCTCCATACCTAACCTTGAAATCGAGGAGGAGGATGAAGCAGATGCGAAATATGATTGTCCACTCATATGCCACTTGGTTGGTCAGGTTACCGAGGTTGTATTGGATGACGCAAGACCTGGATCCATGTTTTGTGACTTCACAGCGTCCTCACGGAAATCTAAATCACACTCCCCTGAATAGAAACAAAAACAACCCAAGAAGGCAAAGAGTTCCACACCAATCCAAGTTTCCCCATGAAAGGCATGTTATGGAATAGCAGAGGCCTCTCAGACTTGGCTAAACATAAACACGTTGGTGATTGTGTACGAGAACATGGATTGGATTTTGTGGCAATTTTCCGAGGCTAATAAGTGTGATTTTCGCCCGCATGTCCCCGATCACCTATCAGGTGGTTTTGACTACGCATGGCATAGTCTACCAGCACGTGGAAGATCTCGAGTAATTATTCTTGATATTCTGACCACAGTCATGGACTTGGTGGTCTTTTTGATCGGTGAATTTCATATAAAATATCACCTAAGAAACAAAGCTGACAATTTTACATGGACTCTAGTCGCAGTCTATGGGGCTGCCCAAGATGAGCATAAACCGGCTTTCCTTCAGGAATTGGTAAACCTGGCTAAGGATAACCCGTACCCAATGCTTATTGGAGGGGACTTCAATATCCTTAGGTAACAGGAAGAGAAGAATAATGACCGTTTCGACACTCATTGGCCCTTCCTATTCAATAATGTGATAGACAATTTGGATCAGTATATCGGGGCATCAGTTCACATGGGCTAATAAACGATCTGTGCTGACATATGAGAAGCTTGATAGGGTACTCATGGATACCGAATGGGAACTAAAATTTCCTATGTCACCATACGAGCACTAGAGCGTATCGAGGCGTTATCGGATCATGCACCCATCATTCTAGATTCCAACTCTACGAACCAAGCCGCACATCGTCCTTTCAAATTTGAATTGGGATGGATGCACCGGGAAGGATTTGTAGACATAATCAAGAATGTTTGGGAGAGGTCTGCTGTTGGTCGTACACCTATTCACTGATGAAACTTTAAAATAAGGTCCATGAGGCAACACATCACTGGATGGTGAAAGTGCAACTATCCCTAGGTGGTTTTGGTAATTCATAACAACATATAGCTCATTGAGTTAATACTATTCCAAGATGATTATTTCAGGAAAGCTCAATGATTGGCATGGCATGGATGTGAAAGTGGAACCCTCAAAATGCTAAGGACAAAGGATTGGCTCAAGCTCAAAAGCTCAAGACTCTTTATTTTATATTTTAGTGGTCCAAGATCACACTGAGTCTTCAGGAAAAGCCAATACTATCAAGGAGGGATGAGGTGTTGCTTAATGAGCCTCTTGCTTCATGTGCTTAGTGATATGCTCCAAAATCCTCAACTACTTTCCCATATCCACAAATGACCTAAACCCTAAGCCAAACTCGGTCATACCGATTCTATCTATCCGGCGCCACCGAGTTTCATATGTCATAAGCCACTGCCAAACCCTAGCAATTCGGTCCTACCGATAGGGATCTCGGTCTCACCGAGATGGGATTGCAAACTCTCTGTTTCCCTTTCGTAACTTTTCGGTCTCACCAAAAGAGCGAATCGGTCCCACCGAGATTGCAATGTAAACTCTGTGTTTCCTTTTTGTAACTTTTCGGTCTCACCGAAAGAGCAAATCGGTCCCACCGAGTTTGCCTGACCAACTCTCTGGTTAGCTAATTACCAAAATCGGTCTCACCGAGTTTGTGTAATCGGTCTCACCGAGATTACGTTATGCCCAAACCCTAACAGAATCGGTCCTACCGAGTTGCATGTCAGTCCCACCGAAAATCTCTAACAGTCACTAGGTTTACCTTTTCGGTCCGACCGAGTTTGTTGATTCGGTCCCACCCAGATTGGAAAACTGTGTGTAACGGTTGGATTTTGTGTGGAGGCTATATATACCCCTCCACCTCCTTTTCATTCGTGGAGAGAGCCATCACAACACATACACAATTCCAACTCATATGTTCTGAGAGAGAGCCACCTACTCATGTGTTGAGACCAAGATATTCCATTCCTACCATATGAATCTTGATCTCTAGCCTTCGCCAAGTTTCTTTCCACTCAAACCTTCTTTCCACTAGATCCAAATCCTATGAGAGAGAGTTGAGTGTTGGGGAGACTATCATTTGAAGCACAAGAGCAAGGAGTTCATCATCAACACACCATTTGTTACTTCTTGGAGAGTGGTGTCTCCTAGATTGGCTAGGTGTCACTTGGGAGCCTCCGACAAGATTGTGGAGTTGAACCAAGGAGTTTGTAAGGGCAAGGAGATCGCCTACTTCGTGAAGATCTACCGCTAGTGAGGCAAGTCCTTCGTGGGCGATGGCCATGGTGGGATAGACAAGGTTGCTTCTTCATGGACCCTTCGTGGGTGGTTGCTTCTTCGTGGACCCTTCATGGATGGAGCCCTCCGTGGACTCGCGCAACCATTACCCTTCGTGGGTGGAGCCCTCCGTGGACTCGCGTAACCATTACCCTTCGTGGGTTGAAGTCTCCATCAACGTGGATGTAGGATAGCACGACCTATCCGAACCATGGGAAAACATCCGTGTCTCCAATTGCGTTTGAATTCTCCAAACCCTTCCCTTTACATTCTTGCAAGTTGCATGCTTTACTTTCCGCTGCCAATATACTCTTTGCATGCTTGCTTGAATTGTGTGATGATTGCTTGACTTGTCCTAAAATAGCTAAAATCTGCCAAGAACTAAAATTAGGAAAAGGTTAAGTTTTTATTTGGTCAAGTAGTCTAATCACCCCCCTCTAGACATACTTTCGATCCTACAAGTGGTATCAGAGCTTTGGTCTCCATTTTCTTTGATCTCCATAGCTTTTGGTGGTCATAGCCTTGGTTTCACAACCTAGGAGAGTATGGCGTCTAGCGAGGGAAATTATCACCGTAGAGGTACTTACTTTGATGGTACTAATTTTGCTAGTTCGAAGCATAAAATGAAAATGCATATTCTTGGACATAACCCCGCCGTTTGGGCTATTGTGTGTGTTGGTTTGCAAGGTGACTTATTTGATGGGAGAGAACCAAACCGTGAAGCTACCGCGGATGAGTTGAAGATGTTGCAATACAATGCTCAAGCTTGTGATATTCTCTTCAACGGATTGTGCCCCGAAGAATTCAACAAAATCAGCCGTCTTGAGAATGCAAAGGAAATTTGGGACACTTTGATTGATATGCACGAAGGCACCGACTCCATCAAGGAATCCAAGTTGGATGTGCTTCAAAGTCAACTTGACAAGTTCAAAATGAAGGATGGTGAAGGTGTCGCTGAAATGTACTCTAGGCTTGCTCTCATCACAAATGAGATTGCCGGCTTAGGAAGTGAAGAGATGACCGATAGATTCATCATCAAGAAGATTCTAAGAGCCTTGGATGGAAAATATGATACCGTGTGCACATTGATCCAAATAATGCCCAATTACAAAGATCTCAAGCCAACGGAAGTGCTTGGAAGAATAGTTGCTCATGAGATGTCACTTAAGGATAAAGAGGAACTTCACAACAAATCAAGTGGTGCCTACAAAGCCTCATGTGAAGCCCCTACATCATCAAGTGAGAAATAAAACTTCAATGAAGAATTGAGCTTAATGGTGAAGAACTTCAACAAGTTCTACAAGAGTAGAAGCAAAGATAGAAGCTTCAAGTCAAGGTCCTACAATGACAAAAGATCTTCTAGTTGAGAGCGAAATTGCTACAATTGTGGAAGACCCGGACACTATTCCAATGAGTGTACGGCTCCCTACAAGAGAAGAGAAGATTCTCAAAAAAGAAGAAGCAAAGAATCACCACCAAGAGAGAGAAGGAGTAGAGATGATCGTTATGAACGAAGATACTCACGGAGAAGCAAGGATTCGGAAAGGAAGGAAAAATCATCAAGGAGCTACACAAAACGAAGACATCAAGCTCATGTTTGTGAATGGGTATCCGGCTCCGACTTCGACAGCCACTCCGAGAGAAGTTATCACTCCGACTCCGAAGATACTCAAGATGAAGGTGTTGCCGGTCTAGCACTTGTGTCAACCAACTCCTACGACATATTTGACTCACCAAATGAAGGAATTGGAAGATGCTTCATGGCCAAAGGTCCTAAGGTAACACACCCCGAGTATGTTGATTTTAATAGTGATGAAGATGACTTGTTAGGTGATGATGAATCGCTTGTTGACAACTCTAGTGATGAATACTATGATGAAACGTCTATTAATCATGCTAATCAAGATAAAATGAATGACAATGATAAGGAGAAGATTGAGGCTCTAACTAAAGAACTAAACACTCTTAAGTTAGCTCATGAAACTATCTTCGAAGATCATCGAGAACTTTTAAGAGCTCATGAGAAGTTACGCTTTGAAAAGCTCAATCTTGAGCAAGAGCATGAGTTTTTAAAAGCAATCAATGATGATCTCTGCAAGAAAAGTTCTTCTTACATTGCCAAGCGTTTACTCTTATCCACTTACATGCCTCAAGTCAAGTCTAGTAACAAGAACAAGAAAGATTCTTCCTCTAGTAGTAACAATGATCATACTAAATCCAATATTGTTGCTTCTAGTAATTCTCTTGATTCCACTAATGATTCTCTTAGCCAAGTTACACTTGAGCAAGAAAATAGCTTATTGAAGGGAATTATAGAGAAAGGAGTGTACAAAAGCCTTGCCGGGAGTAAGCAATTTGAGGAAATTGTGCGCAAGCAAGGAATGCACCGGAAGAATCAAGGTGTTTGTTTTGAACGAAAGTTCAATGCCAATGGAGTTGAATGGGAAGAAGATCAATACCCCAAGACAAAGTTTGTTCTTCAACAAGAGAAGTATGATACTTCCTTAAAGGGGACACAAGCTCAAGATGATCTTCCACCACAAGACTACAAGCAAAAAGGCAAGGACAAGCTTCAAGAGGAAATTGATGCATTTGAAGAAGCTCCTAAGACCTTAGTCAAGTGGATTCCCAAGACCACTTCAAGTTCCACTTCATCAAGTACGACTACAACTCCAAGGATTCCCATCAAGATGGTGTGGATCCAAAAGAAGAAGAACTAGAGAGTTCTTGAGGGTGACTCCGCCAATATACTTCACTCTTATCATTTTGGCAAGAACAAGTGCAATCAACTTCCACATCTTGCACTAGTTCAAGGAGTCACAAACCCTCTTGTTGGTAAGACAAGGGACAAGGTAACCTAAAAGTTTTCATGGACATCTTCTTGTGTGTGCATCACTCTATGTCTATGGATATCCTTGTTTGTTCCTTGTGGGACTAACCCATGTAGGTATTGAAAGTGCAATTCACTCAAATGGATAGCTCCAAGTGATCTACATCAACATTGAGCATCCACATCTTCAACATCTACATGAAGTCATCATCGACAAAACCCAAGGTTAGTTCATCCCTCTTAGGGGGGATATCACATCTAGGGGGAGCTTTACTCTAAGACTTGAGCTAAAGCAACTCTAAAGATGTGAACACAACAATGCTTTATGTAAAAGTGGTAACCCCACTTGAGCTTAAATGATGAGTATGACCTATGATCAAGTGTTCTCACTTGACTCCTAAGTCAATATACTCATATATAGATGACCTAGTCATCGCAAATTGCTTGATAGATGCTAGAATTGGTTGTGCATGCTTTGCCACATATTTCATTTGCCATCTTATTGTGTGAGCATGTTGGTTGCATATTTTACTAATTCGAGGACATCCACTTGTTGTTTTGGTTGTTTGGTTTTATTTCCTTTTGCGAAGTGGATGGACAAGAATGCCTAAGAACCTCCTCTAGCTATCTATGCTTTTCTCATCTCAAACTCTATTCATGGTACATCACAAAATTTGATCAAGTCAGATTCGAACCACTCTGTGTGAGGAGCGCTCGGAGTCCCCGATTCGTCATAGACTTAAACTTCCAAAACCTCTTTGTGATTCTCGGTCTGACCGATACCCTACTTTCGGTCCTACCGAGATCATTAAGTTGATCTAGGTTTTCGATCTCGGTGCAACCGATTTTAACCATTCGGTCACACCGAGTTGCAACAACTGTATACAGTTTTGCATCTCGGTGCCACCGAGTTGTTCCACTCGGCCACACCGACAGGGTCGGGCTATATATAGTCACGGGCAAAAATTTGGAAATTTCTCCGAACCCCTTCGCCCGCGCGATAGCCTGCTCTGCCAATTTGGTCTCCGGATCATCTCCTCGCCGCCAGCCGCCTCCAGTCGCTGGTCTCCGTCGCCGTCAACGGGAATCAACCCCGCCGTTGCCGCCGTAGCGAGTCTTCGCCGAACTAGGGTATGGACTCGATCTTTGTGCCATTCTCCAATCCGATTCCTAGCACATTGTGATCATCATGATTCTTGCCATGTTTGATAAGCTCCTATCCAGTCAATGAACTCGTAGATTAGGTTTAATTCGAAAATTTTAGGGTTAGGTTTCCGCCGAAACCATCTCGGACCCACCGAGTTGAAAAACTCGGTCCCACCGATTTGGCTTATGCCATTGCACAAGTGAGACTCGGTCTGACCAAGAATTACTTATCGGTGTGACCGATTTTGGAACTCTGTGAAACCCTAGCAATCTCGGTGCCACCGAACTGTGACTCGGTCTGACCGAGTTCACTAGTTTAGGTTCCAAAACTGCTTCGGTATCACCGAGTTTAGAAATCGGTAGATCCGAGATGCTTTTAGTGGGAAACTAAAACTAAGTTTTTGAATTATTCTTTTGCAAAAATCTCTGCATTTTGTGATGCTCATCCACTCTATCTCATCTATAACCTATTCACAGGGTCAGCAGTCAGAGTTTGCACCATGTCAGACCAAAGTGATAGCCAGAACATGTCAGAGCAGCAAGTGCAGATGAGCGAGGGCACTAGTCCCTCAAGTTCCTCAGATGATGGCAGCAGGAGCACCCCTAGCAATCTGCCTAAAGCTGCCACAAGACAGAGAAAGAAGAGAACCTCAGATTCAGAAGATGAGGATTATGTGGCAGAAGAGGAAGTAACTTCCAAGAGAGTTGAGCCAGCATAGGGCATAAAACCAGGGATGAAGATCAAAAGGCCAGCAGGCAGGCAGCCTATGTCAAAGGCTAGAGCTTCAATTGAGAAGCCCACTCCCATTGAGCCAGTTGCTGCTGAAGGCAAGAATAGGAAAGAAAGGGTGAAGAAAACTGTAGCCAGAGTGCTTGGCAAAGCTTCCATCATGGAAGATGAGGAGGAAGAAGAAGAGGTAGCTGCACCAGCACCAAAGGCACCCAAGCTGATGGGTGATGCCATAAGATCAGGGGCAGCTGCTTCCAAGGCCAAGCCAGCTCCAAAGCCAAAGCCAACGAGAAATACAAGAAGCATCCCAGCTACTGAGAAGAACAAGGCCCAGTGCCTGAAGCTGCAGAAGAAGAGGAAGAGAATGTTCTTAGAAAGCTCAAGCCCAAGATCCCAGACCACAACGATGCTCATCCTATGGCTGAGGATATGAAACTCAGGAGAGATTCAGGACTCCGAAAGTGGAGAGAAGCAGACCCGTATGCTTCAAGGAAAAGGACTGCAGTTGACTATAGGTTTCACACCAAGGAGCAGCAGGATTTTTATGAGACAGTGCTGCTAGACAAGAAGCCAATAGTCTGTGATATGAGATGGGTCGATTGGCAATACATCAAGGACAACGAAGAGTACTACCCTGGAGTGCAGGACAGCTTCAAGGCGTGCGGAGTAGAGGACTTTGTTGGGCAGAAGCTCACAAAGTGGAAGGAGGAACTCATCATGCAGTTCTACTCCACAGCCCATTTTTATCCAGATGGTAGGATAATTTGGATGTCAGAGGGTACGAGGTACCAATCTACAGTTGCTAAATGGGCTCAGCTGATTAATGCCCCAGAGGAGCAAGCAGATGACTTGGACGTTTATGCCAAGAAGAAGATGGACCACAACTCTATGTCCAACATGTACAAGGAGATTCCAAATGAAGCACTTGACACTTTCAAGTTTGGCTCAGTACATTATCTTGTATCAGGTCTACCCACTATCAATTGGATTCTGAGGCACACCTTATTGCCCAAGTCCGGAGATCACAAGATGATCAGAGGCCATGCGATCAACTTGCTTCATATCTTTGATGTGCCACGGAAATTCAAAGTCATGAGCCTTATGATAGAAACAATCAAGAGGACAGCAGCAGACCAGAAGAGGAGCTGTGTATATGCCCCACAGATTCAGGAGCTCATCAACTCCAAGATGGGCACGGGCATATACTTATTGGACAAGGAACACCTGCCCATCCGTCCAGATTTTGAAGATAATCAAGTTTTCATGACTGAGAATGAGCCATCATCTGCCCAAGCACGAGCCAAGGAGAAAGCGAGGAAGGAGAAAGCTGCCAAGATACCTACTCAAGAGGAGGCATCTGAATATTTCTTGAAAACCAAACAAGAGCAGCTTGGTTACCTGATTGCATCCACCCTGCGTATTGAGAAAGGATTAGCCACCCTAACTCAGAACCAGGCAAGCTTAAAGAGGATCATGGAACAAAAGTTCTATGACTTGGATGTCAAGGTGACAGAGATTCAGACTGCAGTGGAGCAGCTCCAGGATGACATGCAGGAGAGGAGAGGCAAGACTACAACTGATGCCTTTGTCAGAGTGCCACGAGGTCCGAGGTCGTCTGCAGTGCCAGTTCCTGACACAAGAGCAACCGCCTCAGCTCCAGCCATAGCATCAGCTCCAACTCCAGCATCTACTTCAGCTCCAACTCCAGCGTCTACTTCAGCATATATGGAAGCATTCGTCCTTGGAGTGATCCGGACTCCACCACCACCTGAAGATCAAGCCTGAGTGTTGACTTAGCACTATGCATTTTCTAGGAACTTTTTGGTAACTTGTTGCCAAAGGGGGAGAAAATGTATAGATCATAGGCTTCGAGAGAGAGTGTTGCTTTTATTCTCTCTTGTTTTATTTGGTGGTTTTCAAACTTTGTTTGCTTGTGTGCTTGAGATACTATGTCATTATCTGTGAGACATCGATGATCATGTGTTTGATCATAAGCTACACTTAATGTGTGCTTAATATTTTTATCTTATCTATCTTATGTGATCATTCACTATTCTTGGTGATGAGTGCATGTATTTCATTCTTATCATTTTAAGCGCTCCACCAAGATGTATGTGACATGGAAGAGTAACCCATGACTCTAACTCTTTGTGCATTTGCAGTCCAAAGCAAATTTTAAATATGCACAAATTTAGGGGGAGCTCTTACTTATCACATACTTCTCAAAGCGACGATATATTTCATGCCTATTATCATTTGTCGAAGCTTTGATCTATATGTTGTCATCAATTACCAAAAAGGGGGAGATTTAAAGTGCAACTATCCCTAGGTGGTTTTGGTAATTCATAACAGCATATAGCTCATTGAGCTAATACTATTCCAAGATGATTATTTCAGGAAAGCTCAATGATTGGCATGGCATGGATGTGAAAGTGGAACCCTCAAAATGCTAAGGACAAAGGATTGGCTCAAGCTCAAAAGCTCAAGACTCTTCATTTTATATTTTAGTGATCCAAGATCACATTGAGTCTTCAGGAAAAGCCAATACTATCAAGGAGGGATGAGGTGTTGCTTAATGAGCCTCTTGCTTCATGTGCTTAGTGATATGCTCCAAAATCCTCAACTACTTTCCCATATCCACAAATGACCTAAACCCTAAGCCAAACTCGGTCATACCGATTCTATCTATCCGGCGCCACCGAGTTTCATATGTCATAAGCCACTGCCAAACCCTAGCAATTCAGTCCTACCGATAGGGATCTCGGTCTCACCGAGATGGGATTGCAAACTCTCTGTTTCCCTTTCGTAACTTTTCGGTCTCACCGAAAGAGCGAATCGGTCCCACCGAGATTGCAATGTAAACTCTGTGTTTCCTTTTTGTAACTTTTCGGTCTCACCGAAAGAGCAAATCGGTCCCACCGAGTTTGCCTGACCAACTCTCTGGTTAGCTAATTACCAAAATCGGTCTCACCGAGTTTGTGTAATCGGTCTCACCGAGATTACGTTATGCCCAAACCCTAACAGAATCGGTCCTACCGAGTTGCATGTCAGTCCACCGAAAATCTCTAACGGTCACTAGGTTTACCTTTTCGGTCCGACCGAGTTTGTTGATTCGGTCCCACCGAGATTGGAAAACTATGTGTAACGGTTGGATTTTGTGTGGAGGCTATATATACCCCTCCACCTCCTCTTCATTCGTGGAGAGAGCCATCAGAACACATACACAATTCTAACTCATATGTTCTGAGAGAGAACCAACTACTCATGTGTTGAGACCAAGATATTCCATTCCTACCATATAAATCTTGATCTCTAGCCTTCCCCAAGTTGCTTTCCACTCAAACCTTCTTTCCACTAGATCCAAATCCTATGAGAGAGAGTTGAGTGTTGGGGAGACTATCATTTGAAGCACAAGAGCAAGGAGTTCATCATCAACACACCATTTGTTACTTCTTGGAGAGTGGTGTCTCCTAGATTGGCTAGGTGTCACTTGGGAGCCTCCGACAAGATTGTGGAGTTGAACCAAGGATTTTGTAAGGGCAAGGAGATCGCCTACTTCGTGAAGATCTACCGCTAGTGAGGCAAGTCCTTCGTGGGCGATGGCCATGGTGGGATAGACAAGGTTGCTTCTTCGTGGACCCTTCGTGGGTGGTTGCTTCTTCGTGGACCATTCGTGGGTGGAGCCCTCCGTGGACTCGCGCAACCGTTACCCTTTGTGGGTGGAGCCCTCCGTGGACTCGTGCAACCGTTACCCTTCGTGGGTTGAAGTCCTCATCAGCGTGGATGTAGGATAGCACGACCTATCCGAACCACGGGAAAACATCCATGTCTCCAATTGCGTTTGAATTCTCCAAACCCTTCCCTTTACATTCTTGCAAGTTGCATGCTTTACTTTCCTCTGCCAATATACTCTTTGCATGCTTGCTTGAATTGTGTGATGATTGATTGACTTGTCCTAAAATAGCTAAAATCTACCAAGAACTAAAATTGGGAAAAGGTTAAGTTTTTATTTGGTCAAGTAGTCTAATCACCCCCCCTCTAGACATACTTTCGACCCTACAGATGGGCGAAACATACCAACAGGATATATAAAAAAAGAAAAACAATGGTTTTGTATCATTATTGATGACACTAACAATATTGCTGAGATGTGCACCTTATCTCAACAAGAGGTTGAATTGAAAACCAATCTATTGAGAAGGTTGCACGTCTTTTGCGAGAAGAAGAGATCAAATACTACCAACCATCCAAAGCTGATTAAATTCTGATGGGTTATAGTAATGCAAGATACTACCAATTGGCCGCCAATGGGCGGCATAGGAATAAATGTATTTACAGTCTCAAACAAGATGAGGGGTAGATCGAAGGTCAAGAAGAGCTCAGAAAATATATCGCTAACTACTACAAATCTCTGTTCGGGGCGACGGCCGAAGGGAACTTCACACTTGATGAGACCCGAACAGATGATATTCCACAAGTCACGGCAGAAGAAAACGATATCCTTACATCACCATTCTCTGAAGAGGAGGTGAGAGCTGCAGTGTTCCAAATGGAACATAACAAAGCTCCAGGTCTAGATGGTTTTCCCACAGAATTCTATCATAATTTCTAGGATATAATCAAGTCTGACCTTTTGGAGTTGTCTAATTGTCTTCACGCTAACAGACTTGACCTATTCAGACATAATTTTGCTAAGATTGTCTTGTTGCCGAAGATTAAGGAGGCCGAACGGATCCAACAGTTCAGACCCATATGCCTCCTTAATGTTAGCTTCAAAATTTTCACCAAAGTGGCTACGAATAGGTTAAACTCGGTAGCTGACCATGTTGTCCGGCCATCTTAAACAACTCTCATGCAAGGAAGAAATATACTTGATGGCGTAGTAATCCTGCATGAGACCGTCTATGAGATGCACCGAAAAAACATGAGTGGAGTAGTATTCAAGATCGACTTTGAAAAAGCTTATAACAAGGTCAAATGATCTTTCCTCCAACATTCCCTGCGGATGAAAGGTTTCTCCGATAAATGATGCGAGTGGATCCATAATTTTGTTACTAGAGGTAGTGTGGCCATCAAAGTCAATGATGATGTAGGCCATTAGTTTCAAACAAAAAAGGGACTACGACAGGGTGACTCTATTCCCCCAATGTTATTGAACATTGTCGCTGACATGTTGGCTATTCTGATTGAGCGCGCCAAGCAGGACGGCTAGATTGTAGGAGTAGTGCCACACCTTGTGGATGGTGGCCTCTCTATTCTGCAATATGTCGATGACACAATTCTCTTTATGGAACATGACCTAGACAAGGCTCAAAACCTTAAACTCTTATTGTCAGCGTGTGAGCAAATGTCAGATCTTAAAATAAACATCCATAGAAGCAAACCTTTCTGCTTTGGAGAAGCCACTAAGGCGGCGACCGAGTATGATAACCTATTTGCTTGCGCACATGGCCAATTACCGATTAAATATCTGGGAATACCGATTCATTATCGACGTCTCACCATTGCGGAGTGGAAGCATGTAGAGGAGCGGTTAGAGAAACGATTGAGTAGTTGAAAAGGCAAATTGCTCTCAGTTGGAGGACGATTGGTTTTTATTAACTCTGTCCTCACAAATATGGTTCTCTATATGCTTTCTTTCTTCCAACTCCCAAAAGGGGTCCTACAAAGACTGGACTATTTTAGATCCAGATTCTTTTGGCAAGGAGATGGTGACAATAAAAAATACAGACTGGCCAAAGGGGGTGTGGTTTGTAGGCCGAAAGACCAAGGTGGCCTTGGAATTCATGACCTACAGATCAAGAATGAGGCTTGATACGTCTCCAATGTATATATAATTTTTGATTGTTCCATGCTGTTATATTATCAATCTTGGATGTTCTATAACCATTTTATATCATTTTTTGGTACTAACCTATTGACATAGTGCCAAGTGCCAGTTGCTGTTTTTTCCATGTTTTTTACATCGCAGGAAATCAATATCAGACGGAGTCCAAATGCCCCGAAACTTTACAGAGAATTTTTATGGGCCAGAAGGAACATGTTGGGCCCTGGTTGCACCTGGGGGGAGTCCCGAGGAGGGGACAACACACCAGGGCGTGCCAGGAGGCCCTGGCGCCCCCTGGTGGGTTGTGCCCACCTCGGGTGCCCCTCAGACCGCCTCTTTGCTCTATAAATACCCCAATATTCCAGAAACCCTAGGGGAGTCGACGAAATATTTATCTATCCACCGCAGAGTCCAGAACCACCAGATTCAATCTAGACACCATCTCGGATGGGGTTCACCACCTTCATTGGTGCCTCTCCGATGATGCGTGAGAAGTTCTTTGTAGACCTTCGGGTCCGTAGTTAGTAGCTAGATGGCTTCATCTGTTTCTCTTGATTCTCAATACAATGGTCTCTTGGAGAACCATATGATGTAACTCTTTTGCGGTGTGTTTGTTGGGATCCAATGAACTTTGAGTTTATGATCAGATCTATCTTTTTATATCCATGAAAGTTATTTGAGTTTCTTTGATCTCTTATATGCATGATCTCTTATACCTCGTATTTCTTCTCCGATATTTGGGTTTTATTTGGCCAACTTGATCTATTTATCTTGCAATGGGAAGAGGTGCTTTGTAGTGGGTTCGATCTTACGGTGCTTGATCCGAGTGACAGAAAGGGAAACGACACATATGTATCGTTGCTACTAAGTATAAAACGATGGGGTCTATCTCTACATAGATAGATCTTGTCTACATCATGTCATCGTTCTTATGGCATTACTCCGTTTCTCCATGAACTTAATACACTAGATGCATGCTGGATAGCGGTCGATGTGTGGAGTAATAGTAATAGATGCAGGCAGGAGTCGGTCTACTAATCTTGGACATGATGCCTATATAATGATCATTGCCTGGATATCGTCATGATTATTTGAAGTTCTATCAATTACCCAACAATAATTTGTTTACCCACCGTTTGCTATTTTTCTCGAGAGAAGCCATTAGAGAAACCTACGGCCCCCGGGTCTCTTTCTCACATATTTGCCTTTGCGATCTACTTTTCCTTTGCATTTATTTTTAGATCTATTAAACCAAAAATACAAAAATATTTTGCTGCACTTTATTTTATTTGTGATCTATTTATTCAATCTATTACAACTTTCTCCCGTCCACACACCGTTTCTGGCGCTCTTACCCGAAAGGGATTGACAACCCTTTAACAAGTCGGGTTGTGAGGTGTTGCTATTTGTGCGCAGGGGCTGTTTACGTTGTGTTGCTTGGTTCTCCTACTGGTTCGATAATCTTGGTTTCATATCTGAGGGAAATACCTACCGTCGCTGTGCTACATCATCCCTTCCTCTTTGGGGAAATACCGACGTAGCTTGAAGCGACATCAAGGCTCTAGTTAGTTGGTTGTTTAAACTTCTTACTAAGGATGGTGTTCGGGAAACCATGTTGCGCAACAAGTATCTAGGCCAAAAGCGGTGTCTCGTGCATATTGGACACCTGGCGACTTGCACTTTTGGGCTGGCATAATGGCGGCAAAGAAACATCTCTTTCACTTTGGGTCTTTCGTGATAAGGGATGAGTCGGAGGTTCGTTTCTGAAAAGACATCTTGCTAGGCAATGCCACTCTTCGAGAACAATATCCAGCCTTGTACAACATTACTCGCGAAAAGAATAATACTATTGTGCAAGTGCTCAGTTCATCCCCACCCAACATTTCGTTTAGGCGGGATTTGATTGGCCCCCGACTTATGTCATGGCACAATCTTTTATCCCGTCTGGATTCGATTAATCGGGATATGTTTCACTGGAACCTTACTACATCAGGGTCATTCACAATAGACTCTATGTACCGTGCACTCACGCATTCTGAGGTACCGATGAGTAATAACAAGAAAATCTGGAAGTCGAAGATTCCACTAAAAGTTAAATTTTCATATGATATCTTCGTAGGGGAGTTGTTCTAACCAAAGACAACCTCGCATGACGCAACTGGTCAGGGATTAAGAAATGTTGTTTTTGTACTCATGAAGAGACAATCAAACACCTCTTTTTCCAATGCAACTTTGCATGTTCTTTGGCGTTAGTCATCCAAATATCATCAAATTTGTATCCGCCCACAAGTGTCGCCAATAGTTTTGGTCATTGGTTGGACGGTATTCCATATAGCTTCAAAACGCTAATACATGTGGGAGCATATGCCTTACTATGATTGCTTTGGCTATGTAGAAATGATTTGGTTTTCAATGATAAAAATGCTTCTTCTTTGCAAGTTATTTTCCGTTGTACGCACTCGTTTCGTACGTGGTCTACGCTATAACAGGCGGAGTACCAACCGCTGTTTAAGGCGGTGTGTACGTGGTTGCAGCAGGTGGCTACGGTGGTTTTTACTCAACATGGGTGGCAGTATAATCTCCGGATCGGTCCACCATCCCTTGCGACACAGGCATAGTGTCGGTCTATAGGACTCTACTGTTGTCGATTTGTCGTTTTTTTTCCTTCATTTTGTCAGACTTTAGGCGTTTGGCTGTGTGCATCCTAATTACCAGGGGCTGGGTGTTACTCATAATGCTTTGTATCCGCTTGATGCTACATTTTGAGATAATAAAAACGCCCTTTATCGAAACAATCAGCTAAAAGCGGGTTAATGCTACTGTAAACATCAAGTATTGTATTTGGTCCTTAGCTCTCTATAATCGTTAGCTCTCCCACTGTTCCCAATGTCTCCTATCCCCACAGTTTCATGCATCTTTTGGTTCTCTATCATCATCTCATCATCTTTGTACATGCTCTTCACCTATTTGACGTGCTAAGCTGGTGATGGCAATAGGTTGAAGTGAACTGATACAACATAGCTTGTTAGCTATCGAGGCGGAGATATGATGCTATATAGAGATGTAAAAAGTATTGAAACCGGAAAAGCTTCGTGCAGCATGAATACACTTACAATTACCATCCAAGCCACACATACTTAATAGGAGGATGGGTAGGCTTGCATGCCGATAAGTTGGAGCTACATTTTCAAAAAATGGCGGAACTACATTTTTGAAAACTTACTAAAAATGTTGTTGAGCAGGTATTGACTTCCCAAAAAAGGGAAGTTACTGCCATATCCTTTCCTGGCGAGTGAACCCCAGTTAGAGCTGACAACCATAGTGACCTACAATATAGGTTTGTTTGCAAGTACCCCTTCATTCCATAATATAGTGCGTCTACGCTTTTTAAAATTCAGCATTGACCATGAATTAGACCAATAATACATAAATCATTTTACTAAAAAATTATACCCTTAAAAACTTATTTCGAATACGAATTCAAAGGTATCTATTATGCACCCTCCGCATTTGGCCATGTTTGTTAAATTTATGGTCAAAGTTAAATCTCGAAAAGCGTGGGCGCAGTACTTATGGAATGGAGGGACCAAATTTATAAACACGTATTTCAAAGCCCACATATGAATAAATTCCTATAATCTTATTGTAGATTTTTGGCAGTCACTTCATTCCGAAAAAAGACATAGCCTATTAGAAAATGGTGTCGCTTCATGCGCCCATGAAGAAAATTGCATACGGCCTCTCCAGTGCGGGTTGAGTCGACGATCACTTACGATGAAGTCGGATCGTCTGCTCATGGTTTAGGGATGTCGATGACGCCTCTAGGGAGAGTGATGAAGATGATGCTTGCGTGCTGTCTCAGCGAGACCCTCTTTAGAGTGACCCCCACCCCACAAACATACATGCGTGATCCATGATTGTTCTATATTATTATAAACTCATTACTTTAACACGCCTTTTGTATTTTCTGTTTAGAGATGGCATGTTTTAAAACAGATTAATATATTTTCAGGGAATAATTGTTTTTCACATTGACTTTCACTCGTCCATGTGAAATAAGTCTGTAATAGTTCCAGCAACCGTAAATTGTGTGTGCATTGTACACACAATGAGGACCACAACTCATACTCCCTTCGTCTATTTGTACGAGGGCACTTTGTAACTTGGGTCTGATTTTGACCATATACATGACCAACAAATCATATGCTAAATGACATAAAGAATGTATACCATTGAAAACTTCTTTCAAATAAGAATGCAATTGTGTATGTTTTGTGCCAAATAAGATGTATTTTGTTTTCAAATCAATGGTTAAAACTAGACCAAAGTTACCAAGTGGCAATTTGAAATAGACGGAGGGAGTATTATTTTTTGGAAACACATCTCATATTACATATGAAGAGAAATACTAAAGATGGTTATATTTTCACAAAAAGGGATTTAGTTGTCTGTATTTTCGCTACAACTGTTGCACAATCATAGATCACCCCGGACAAAATTTAAACGATCGACACACTACAAACCTGCCTGCAGGACAGAGGCAAATGCCTCACTATTGGTGTCAGTGCTACATCGTACCGGAGGCAAAGGTTTGGATGGAAAACGGGGTTAAAATCGGCGGCAGCAAGCATATACACTAGAAACAGATTCTCGTCAGCTACTACATTTCCCCTTCGATGAAGACACCAAAAGGATTTTCTCTCTCTTTGTATCAACCTCCCCATCGTCTTGCACCACGGATTAGAGACTAGCTATAACCCAAAGTACAAACATATGATCGACAACACATTTTTTTTCTGGGCAAGCTGACAACACGCATTGTCATGCATCCTCTGCCACCGGGTGCCAAAGTGATCAACAATCGGATGCAAGCGGAGACAATGATGTGCGTATGAAGATGATAGAAGGAGACACGACAACACTAGCAGCTGATAATGTATGATCCAATAGGCTCTTGAAGTATACATGGTGAAGTTAATAATCATGTTTTTTATGAACATTGGAAGGTTGCTTTGAGTACAATAAGCTGGGAGAAAGCATAGAGGAGGCGGCGCTTCGGAAGACTGGGCATAAGGATTGTGGTATACATGGATGCAGATTTACAACAAGCTTACGCTCAAGTAGTTCTCCCACTAGACCACAAGCGTCCTACCACAACACATGGTCTACAGTAAGTGGAAAGCAGGGAAAGTGAGAGACCAAGAGTGTGCACTGAGAGACGACACTACAGTAAGTGGTGAATAGTCGTCTCTGGATGGCACCCTCTTTATAAACACATAGTCTCAAGGGAGACCTAGATCTATCAGATATTTTTCTTCGCCATCATTTCTAATGCCCCCTGTTCCCACGACTGACTCTCTCTCTCTCTCTCTCTCTCTCTCTCTCTCTCTCTCTCTCTCTCTCTCTCTCTCTCTCATGTGTACGTGATCTTGTGAAACAGGATCTTCTCCTCACTCCTCGGATGAACATGGACTGGTATATATAGGCAAAACATTATTTAGACAAGCGAAGGTTGGTGGACCATTCATTTTTCTCACATAATGAGCCTATGAGGTGCTGGTAGTCATTTTTTCTCAACAAATGTTGTACTTTATTATTATTATTATTATTATTATTATTATTATTATTATTATTATTATTATTATTATTATTATATGCGTAAATTTCTTAAAAAATCCTTAAAATATCATCCAAAATAAATCTACTCTTAAGTATCAAAATCAAGGCGGTGGGTTACTAATAGGTACCCGATGGAGAAGTTCCCACTATTCCGTACTCCCTTCGTTCCATAATCGTTGTCGTGGTTTTAGTTGAAACGGAGGGAGTAGTAGCTAACTCATAATTCACCAATGTCTGTCAAAACATGCGAGTCTAAGCCTCGCACGCCACCTCCAACCTACCTCTCCCTTTATGGAGAAAAGAGAATAAAAATGCAGAACACATATATGCTTTCAAAATTAGATCTTTTGCAAAATTAGGCCTTGGTTTTCAGTAATCGGACCTTCCACTAGACTAACTACAAAAGCACGCCACCTCCAACCTACCTCTCCCTTTATGGAGAAAAGAGAATAAAAATGTAGAACACATATATGCTTTCAAAATTAGATCTTTTGCAAAATTAGTCCTTGGTTTTCAGTAATTGGACCTTCCACTAGACTAACTACAAAAACATTACTAAGTGAACTTTCAACAATTAAAGCTTTTATATTCTTTTTGAGAAACATTAAATATTTATTGTTTCCTGATTTGGGTAGATAATTTTTAAAACTTAACAGTTCTTAAAATTTATAAATAAATTTTAAAATTGGACTTGTAAAAGTAATAATTATGCTTTTATAGAAATCATAATTTTATGCACAGAGTGGCAGTTGTGTATCGTTGACCTACAAAGTTTCAAGATCAAATGTTCTCTTGTTTGGAAGAAACAAAAAAGAAGTGAAATTTATATATAAAGATAACTTGGATCTTGATGCGAACTCCTTGAGATAGAAGGTGTAGCTGCATGGTACTATAGAAAATCTACTCCTGGAAAATTAATCTCGAAAACTCAAACCGACACATAAAAATTGGCGATGTGTTCAGTTCTTTATGGTCGAATAGTTTCTAATTCACTCCGTATAATACATAGATGCAGGGTAGGTAGGACATTAACCGGCTCAGTGTGGCGTTGTACACTAGTTATTACAATCGGTTGAGAGCACCAACAAGAAAGAATGGGTTAGGGACAAAGTGAATTAGCGTGATGCATCTAATGGCTTAGTATCTAACTGCTAATCCAATGCCGACCAAATGGAGAAATGTAACCCGTAGTAGAAGTAGTACTAACTTAATAAGCATGTACACCTAGGGGTTTATTGGACAAACAAGCCAAATAGAAATCTGAACTTCTAAGCATGTGCTCTGAATCTTAACAGAGTCACATATGGCTACTAGTATCAATTACGAGCTCCATGTGATTTACTAGCTTCTTTCATGGTACGTAGATCCGATGTATTATCATGCAGGAGTAAAGCATGAAGAGATGCAGTAGAGTAACCTCTCTTTCTATGCACACACTCTGAGATGCGGTTAATCGCGCTAGGGTCTCTTGGAGTCAAGACCTGCTTTGTGCCAAGGTCAAGCAGTTTTGTTTTATCATTGACCTCTCAACAGAGATGGCTCTCCCGGTTGCGGTGCGGTGCGAGACACAAATTTGTGATGTCAAAATACATCTAGGTTTGCCAAGGGGCTCTTGATTTTATTTTTGTTAGGTTAATCTTGTTGAAATATTATTTAGTCATGCATGTGTTGTTAGGATTAGTCATGGTTTAGTGACCAGGTAATTTGTGCATGGAGCGAAGATGTGGCCTAACGTGCACAATTGTTTGGGGTCAAAAGTTGGTTAGTTTGCAGCGACATGCATGCATGTAATGGCCAGGTTGTGTGGCCGTTGTGTCAACTTCGGCAGTGCTGAACGTGTCGTGTGCGGCCGGCCGGAGAGATTAGTGGATCAAGCAGTTTGTGAGCTCGACCATGCATGTGTGCGTGTGCATGCACGTAGCGGGTTAGTGGCTGTGTAATAGCCAGGTGAGTCGGCTATTTAAGCCATGTAACTGGTTTGCAACGAGAGGTGTGAGAAGAAAAACAAGAGAAGGCATAAGTGTGTGTGCTGCAAAAGCTCTCTGGGTGTATGTGTTCTTCCTCTTCATTGTGTACAACGTGAGAAATGTAGGTGTGTCCACTGCGTACTCGTGTCTGTATCCGTCCATCCGTGGGCTGCTCCAATATTTTTTTTTGTAATGTAGATATAAATTCTTAGAGCATTTCCAGCCGTTCGGCCGCCCAGGGCGCCTAAAAAGAGCGGCCTGGGGGCGAGCCGGCGCTAGATCGGCCCTGGGGTTCGTTTCTCCCCAGCCACGGCCCCAGGTGCCGCCCCCCAAGGCGCCTCATATTCGAACTCCATCGTTCCCGCTCAAAGAAACAACAAACCGGCGATCATCGCAATAGTTCGGCGATTCGGTGCCATAGTTCGATGATCAAATAAAAGGACACGAAGTAGTTCAGCGTATAGAAAAGGAAGGTCGTGGAAGGAGAACATCAAACGTCGAGCTCAACCTCCGGCGGCGGCGTCGTCGGTGTACGTGGGCTGGAAGGCGTTGGAGCGGCTTCCGGGCTGGTCGGCGCGGCTTTTGTGCTGTTGGGCGCGGCGTAGGCATCGACGGTGGGGCTGGGCGTCGCGGAGGCATCGTCATCAGCCACCGGGCTGGGCGGCGGCATCGGCGTCACCGGTATCTGATTCAGGATGAGGCCGCGCTCCGCCAAGAACCACACCTTGAGCTTCTCGTCGCCGCTCTGGAGCATGTCAGCGCCGCCCATCAAGAAGGCGAGGTCGTTGTTCCTCTTCTTCGCGTCTTGAGCTTTGAGTTTCGCGGCGGCATTGGTCCGGAGCAAGTCGAGTTTGACAGCGCTGTTCGTCATCAAAACAGCCCACCTCGCCTCAGTTTTCTCTTCTCGCTGGGCGGCCCTGGTCTTGGCATCGGCGAGGCAGTGTTCGATGGACTCTTGCACGCACGCGGCAGCCGACTCGGCGTATTTTGCCTTCTTGGCACCTTTGTTGCCGTCCGGGCGCCCGTCGGCCGCGCCCGCGGTCGGCGCGTCCGGCTTGTACGTCTCTTTGGCTTTGGCGAGGGTGCGTCGGACGGCCGCCCATTTCTCGCACTTGTCGATCCGCTTGAAGACGTGGAGGTACTTGAACTCTGCGTCGCTGTTGTCATCGCGGAACATGGCGAGCATGCGTAGCAGCTGCGCCGAAGGAAAGAACATCAGTCGGCATGCTCGGTGCGCGCATGGCGCGCACGCCGGAAAGAACGTGCGCATGGCAGAAGGCAACAGTAAGGACGACGTGCGATACCTAATCCTCGACGCTGGTGCCGCTCTCCGGGCGAGCCGCGACCTCCTCAACGATCCCATGCCATTTGTTGCACGCCGTTTGGATGAGCCCCCAATGGTTTGCCATCGCTTTTGACCCACGCTTCATGTGTACGCTTTTGAAGTAGGGGTCGACGAGCTTCCGCTCGTCGAACTCGGCCTTGCTGCGGTCCTCATCGGTGCCGGTTCCTCCTCCTCCTCTTCCTCCAGCTCTTCCACGCCGTAGTCGAGCTCGTCGTCCATGTTGCCGAGGTCAATCGAGCCGTCCCGGGTAGTGAACCCGGGGGAAGCGGCGGCGGCAGCCGAGCCGGGTGCGATGATGTCCTCCATGTCGGCCTCCGTCGCGTCGGCGTCGCCGAGATGCGTCGAGGATGCGGCTTGCGAGTAGAGGACGCGGCGAAGAGGTGGCGTTGGTGAGGCTGCGTTGTCCGGCGGCGAGTACGTGTACGGCGGGTACTGCACGCCAGCGAACGCGGGCGAGGGCGTGCGCTGGACAGGGCGCCCATGGGGGATGGTGATGTTGGGGTTGAAGCCACCATGGGCGTCCCCATCGGCATAGCCCGGCGACGACGTGCTCCATGGGTGCGGCGACGACGAGAACCCGGCCGGAGAGCCGACGCTTTGCTGGCTCCAGGCCGCGTACAAGTGCCCACCGAGTGGATTCATCATCTCCCCGCGCGCCGCCGCAGCCGCAACGTGCGCCACTTTTTTTCACTGGCCTTCTTGGCTCTGTTGCGCCTGTCGGCGGTGACGGCCTCCCACTATTAGAAAAACGGCTATAGCTAATATGGACATTAATGACGCACCATGTATGTGGTGCGCCACTTCTATATAGCAGTGGCGCACCAGATACAGGTACCCATTATTGACATATTACTAATGGCGCACCTGATGTGTGATGCGCCATTACTAGTTTTGAAAATTAAAATAAAATAAAAATTTGTTAGCAGTGGCGCATCAGAGGATAGTGCGCCATTAATAGTTGACATAGTAATGGCGCACATGTACAAAGTGCGTCATTACTATGTGTATGACTGGGTCAAACCTTGGTCAAACTTAGTAATGGCGCATCATGGTGTGACCAAGTCATGCACATAGTAATGGTGCACCTTGTGTGAAGGTGCGCCATAACCAAATGCACACCCCCTAGACCGTCTTTTCAGTTTTTAAAAAATAAAAGAAAATGATGGAAATGTCAAAAAAATAAAAGAAAATAAGTTTCCCACGTGATATGTGGTCTAGTTGTTGGGAAAATTTAGAAATATGAATTTTGACCATTTGCAAAATCTCTCTGGAATTTAGTAAAATGGCCATAACTTTTGCATACGAACTCGGACTAAAAAAAATTTATATGAAAAATCATCTACTCGAAAAGTTACATCCGAATTCAAC
>NC_057809.1:26740326-26742058 GCF_018294505.1 Triticum aestivum
CAACTGTGGGGGGGGGGGGACCTGTTGAAGATTTTCAGAATCCCCAAAAACCTAACAGAATAAAAGATACGGGGCTTTTAAGATCTAGAGGGGGGAAATGAAAAAAATTCAAACTTAGTAGTGGCGCACCATTTGCTAGGTGCGCCACTAGTAACAGAAAAAAAAATTGGTTTCAAATTTTTTTTGGAAAAAATGTTCAAAATATGATACGTAATATGACTATGACTGGGAAGTTTAAAATATTTTTTCAAAATTTCATCACACTCATGAATATGAACAGAGTCCTATACATCAACAAGGTTTAATAGAATTGATATGATAGATATATCAACAAGTGCCTATTAAGTGAGATGGTGCTGGGGTTGGATAGAACTGTGAAGTTAAGCGTGCTCGGGCTGGAAATTTGACCATGGAGTGTGATTTGACTTGAGATTAAGCATATTGACCCGAGATTAAGCCATAATGACCTGAGATTACCAAAAAAAAGAAAAAAATGAAATTTTTTTTGAAAAAAAATGTTAGTAATGGTGCACTTCTAGGCGTAGTAATGGCGCACTATAGGTGCGTGCGCCACTAACATGCCTTTTTCTAGTAGTGTCCCGGCGCTCCACACCCGCCTTCCACTCGGCGTTGCTCATGCCGGGGGACCTGGATAGCGGCGCCCTCGGCTTCCTTTGCTTCGGCTGGGCGGCGGCGGCTATGGGATCCGTCGCGGCGCGCGACATCACGTACTTCTTCGGCGGCATGGTGGGCAGAAGGGTAGGGAGGAGGCGAGGGTTTGGCAGGACAAATGGAGAAGAGAGGGGAGCCTAGGGGGAAAGCGGGAGAAAACGGCGGGAAAAGGGCTTCAGTCGCCGACAGAGCGGCCCCACGCCGCTTTTCGCTTGTGCCGGCGCGCCCAGGCGACACCCGGCCGCTTGGGTTCGGGGCGGGAACACCAGCTCTGTATTTCGCCCAAACCGGCGCTAAACGAGATCCTGGGGGCACCACTGGGCTGATTTTCGGCCATCAGCAGGGCCGCTCTGTCGGGCGGGAGTAGTGTGAGTATGGGTGACCTTTCGGGAAGTTTGACCACGGAGTGCGATTTGACTTGAGATTAAGCATATTGACCCGAGATTAAGCCATAGTGACCTGAGATTAAGAAAAAAAGGAAAAAGAAATTTTAAAAAAAATGAATTTTTTTTTGAAAAAAATTGTTAGTAATGGCGCACTTCTATGTGGTGCGCCATTACTAAGTCAGATAGTAATGGCGCACTTCTACGCATAGTAATGGCGCACTATAGGTGCGTGCGCCACTAACATGCCTTTTTCTAGTAGTGTCCCGGCGCTCCACATCCGCCTTCCACTCGGTGTTGCTCATGCCGGGGGACCTGGATAGCGGCGCCCTCGGCTTCCTTTGCTTCGGCTGGGCGGCGGCGGCTGTGGGATCCGTCGCGGCGCGCGACATCACATACTTCTTCGGCGGCATGGTGGCCGAAAGGGTAGGGAGGAGGCGAGGGTTTGGCAGGAGGAATGGAGAAGAGAGGGGAGCCTAGGGGGGAAAGCGGGAGAACACGGCGGGAAAAGGGCTTCGGTCGCCGACAGAGTGGCCCCACGCCGCTTTTCGCTTGTGCCGGCGCGCCCAGGCGACACCCGGCCGCTTGGGTTCGGGGCGGGATCGCCAGCTCTGTATTTCGCCCAAACCGGCGCTAAACGAGATTCTGGGGGCGCCACTGGGCTGATTTTCGGCCAC
>NC_057809.1:26742434-26744623 GCF_018294505.1 Triticum aestivum
GGGCGCGACTGAAGATGCTCAGAGTTCACATCACAACACAGAGTCGTAGCACTGCCACCGGGCACTACCATCTGGCTGTCACCAGTCTTGATGTCTTCGATTCTAGGGTACCTCATCTTATAGACATTTGGTTCTTCAATTACTGATTTCTTCACATCATCATGATGTCATTGATGTACTAAGTTAATGCTACAGAAATGTTAAAATTGCGTTGAGTATTTCTAAGGTGATAGTGTTAGAGGTACGTCGCGATCGAACCACTCCACTGAGATTAGGAACACCATGGTTGCAACTGTAGTTCCTTATTTCCTTCGTATTACCCACTATAGCTCTCCTTAAGCCTTCGTTTTTCTATGCATCTAAAGGACAGTTCTCTGGAGCAACATGGAAAAAGGGAGGGGGGAAATTCTACCTTTGTCTTCAACTCCCCGAATTCATATGGAAAACAAGACTGAATCGCCAGAATAGCAAAAGTGACGTACCTAAGACATGTCGATTGCTTCTAGGAACCAAAGTAGTTTTAACATGTGTCTCAAAGTAAGATTAAGCCACAGCTTCTACCTTAACATCATTTAACAATACATGAACCAATCACTCTGCTAATATTCCTGACGCCTCCTACTCCCAAATGTTCTTTTCAACTCTTTAGTTCTTCTCTTGCAATTTTTGTGTTGTTAACGTGACTACCCCTACATGAGTTACAAAGCTAGGTGCTATCCGACAAGGGAGAGCAAAGTAAATGATGTAGCGTGATATCTACTCTCGCAAAGCTAGAGTGTTATATATAAGGCAAAAAGTATATTAATGCAATTAAAGACGGTGAGCACTTGTTTATTTTCATGTGTTCAATACCCATGAGCTACGAGATAGGCATGTTAAATTGTGCGCACCATCCAGTTCGCCTTGAAAGCTTGAGCTAACACCAAAAAGTTGGCCTCGCTGCGTAATTTCTACTTCACTCCTCTGTTGCAAGTCGCCAATGGCATTAATCACCCAACGAAAGTTTGTATTGATAAGATGTTCAGATCCCTAACTCATCCACTAGCTCGAGGTGGTAATTCACAAAAGCCGGCTTGAAATTATGCTCAGAAACAATGAACCAGTTTTAACTAGAAGATCCCCAAGATCTGATCAAGGCACATATGATATACTTCCCCGTCAATCCTTGCTAGACCAAGGACGGGAAGGACCATAAGACTCGCCCGGATCAGCCCGAGTCTCCAGACGGGAGGATGGAGAGGGACACTCACGACCGTGCCACTGCCGAAGGAAAGCGAAATCCTAGTGTTCTATGGTAGAGAAAAAACCTTTTATATTCTTCATTATCCAAGTGAGTTGGCACGAACCAAAAATTTCTTTGTCAAACTAGAGAACTAACCATTTGTTGGGTGGCTAGGATGATAGGTGCTATCAGGTATCAAACCCTATGTCCCGCAAATCCGTGGTTTGGTCAGTAGGACGGTGGTTGTATATATCCCAACCCATCAAAGATCAAACAGTAGCTTCAACGCATTGTGTCTCTTTTAAAAGGATTATTTCCTTGTGCAGGACGTTGTTTTTGTTGATAGCATATTGAGGAACTTTAGTCCTCACTACAGAGTAGAGTTCTTGTCCTTGTATGGAGAGTACTCACTAGAGTTGCGCGAGTGGCTGAGTGTGTACATTTTGTGCATACATTACTTAGCGTTTACAAAGAAACAATTATGTCCAACCAATTTGAACAAGCTCATAAGAGAACAAATAAATTTTATATCCTTTTTCAGGGAAATAAATTGTACAATTTGATTTATATGGAAAGAAAAGATACACAGATAAACTAAAAACCTGAAATTTACTCCTAATAATTTGCTGCCAGGCCCACGCACCAAAAACGCCCGCACAGGACTCGCGTTCATGGCGGCGGTCTTCTGGTGTTCCCCGGATCAATCGGAGTATGATTTCGGGAGATAATCACGGCAATTATGGCGCACGGAGAATCGAGGGACGGCGCCGAATCGTCTGCTCTCCCATCGTGGTTTAAATACCGGAGGGATGGGAGGAGGCGTCTTCAACTCCCTATTTGCCCACGCTGGTGCCAGCGGCCGGAGCTTCCTCAGCTGCTGTTGCATTCTCCTCCTTTTTCTGCAGACTCCGATCGACTCTGTGGTTCCTTCTTTCTCGTGCTTCTACTGATTTTTTGGCCCGCTCTC
>NC_057809.1:26744999-26750765 GCF_018294505.1 Triticum aestivum
GCTTGGGCGACATCGCCGACGACCTCCTCCAGCATGTGTTGTCCCGTCTTCCGCTGGACGATGCCCTCAGGACCTGTGTGCTAGACACCAGGTGGTGCGAACTATGGAGGCGCACCACCAGCCTACACATCAATGCTTATCACTGCCAGCGACTCCAATAGTTGGCGAAGCTGTTCATCCAACTCCGTGGAAACTCACCTCTCGCCAAGTGCGAGATCAGTACCTGCCCTGACGATTTTCTGGATCACGACGACTCTGATGATTCTCTGGATCACGACGACTCTGATGATTCTCCGGATCATGTCGACTCACTAGACACCCACACTAAACTGCTGATCCAGTACGCTCTACAGTGCCATGTTCAGGAGCTCCTGCTCAAACTCAAACGTAATGACTATGAGGACGACCCCCTAGCACTTGATATGCCTCTCATCTCCCATCAGTTGAATATCTTACACCTTAAACGGGTTACATGCTCCGCACTGAATTTCTGGGGCTGCCCGGTCTTAGAGGAGCTAAGGATGGAAACATGCAACATTTATGCAAGGGAGATATCATCCAAATCACTGAAGCGTCTTTGCATTACTGATATCTGTCTGCTCCCTGAGGATTTCCATATTCGGATTTTGCCCCAGATCTTATTTCACTGCAAATTGATGATTTTGATGGCGCGACTCCATTCCTTGAGGATATGCCATTTCTAGTAACAGCCAATATTAGGCTTGGCGTTCAGTGCCATGATTACTGTGAGCAGAACCTGAGGGATTGTGATGATCATTCATGTAGTTGTCATATTTATCCTGTAGAGGGGGGTTTGCTTCTCAATGGTTTGTCCAATTCTTTTAGTTTGGAGTTGATAGCTGAACCTACAATGGTAAGTTTGCACTTATTGCCTTTTTTTTACTCTTAGTGTTATTTGCCAACAACAGTTTCTCTTGTAATATCCATTGTTGACTTAGACCTGCAAATAAGCAACTTGCTTTTCCTCATTGCCATGGTTTGGTATTTTTATCTATATACAAATGGTTGTCATATCAATGATCTGATAACATAGTATTAATTGATGAAGTGTGGTATTTCCTGTGCTTGAGGTATAATTTTCTCTTTTCTTAGTTATACTTTCAAAATTAATAGTATCAACCTGAAGTTTGTACTAACTTAAGTTAATTTATATTGAGTCTTAGACTTCTTTCTTTGTTCACTTGTAGCTTCTACAGTATCTCTACCGATGGGATTTAGAATGGTGCCCCATGTTTGGCAAATTAAAGACTCTGCTCCTCAATGAGTGGTTCACGGCTATTGATCTAGTCTGCATTTTTCGACACTGTCCAGTTCTTGAGATGCTCACTCTTCACCTTGGTAACACTAAGGTATATCATGTATATATAAAGATGGTGCTGTTTCATTAAAGGACTTATCATGTATATCCAATTGATCTTACTAAATGGTCTCTATCTGATAGAACCTCATAGAAGCAACAGCAGCCCCAGAAACAATAGAACAATCATTTGTCTGCGGCCACCTGGAGGTTGTGAAGATTGTATGTAGAAAGGTTGATGTGGGAATCCGCAAAATTTCAAGTATCTTGAGTACATTTGGTGTTGATTATAAGAAAATCTGCATCGAGGAAAATTCTTTTTGCTCAAATTGTAAGTTACCGATGTCATGCTTCATCTTTAGTATTTTTCTACAATTTTCCTAATTGTTCTAACATGTTTGCTATACTTACACAGTGACCAGTGTATGAAACCCCTTACAAACCTATTTGTATCCAGTATCAATTATGGCATTATCCTCTAGTAATAAATGTACAGCATGCTGGTGGAGTTGAGAATTGCTGTTAAGTTTCTATACGTGGTAGCAGTACAATGGTTACCAGTTTAGCACAAATGGCCATTGCACCTGTAAATGATCTGTAACATTCATGCCGAATTATTTGGGATTGGTCCTCTGCTTTTTCTACTGTTTATTTACTCCTGAAGATAGCAGATGTTCTTGTTTTTAAATGTAGTTTATATGTTCTTCCATTTGGTAGAATACACATGCATCTATTCAGCAAGGCTTAAATGATGTTTATCTGCCTTTGCCTCATTTATTTTTTCAGTTTTACCATTATTCCCAGCCTGTCATCAGTCTAAAGCCCTGTTGAGAGCCCGGCGTGAATTGACTAGTTAGGAGAATTCTGAACTGGCCCTCTCGTGAAACCCTTCCCTCCAGCGCCGCCACCCGCGAGGCGGCCGGGCAGGGCGCCCAGATCCTCCTGTTGGGCTAATAAGCCGCGGCGGTGCACCGGACACGACCAGCGCGTGTATGGGCGCGGCCTGGCCGGGTCGGGCGTGTCGGGTCCGCGGCGAGTCGAGTGCGTGCGTGCGTGTAGGTGTGCGTGTGGTGCATGGGCGTGTCCATGCAGGTGAACACCGCACGGGTGTGTGTGTGGACTTGGTCATTAGACGATCCGGGTGCAGCGGGAGCGCGAGTTCGTTGCGGGCTCGACACGGTGCGCGCGTGCGGAGCGCGTCACAGGCGCGTCCAGAGCGGGCCGATCGGAGCGCGGAAGTGGGTGAAGACGTGCGGGTCGTGGCCCGACGCTGGCCCGGGTATAAGAGCGCTGCTGTGATCAATATAATGGCATGGGGTGAGTATTGAGTTCTTGCTCAAGGAGGCGTTGTTGCGCCGGCAAAACCACCGTGTCCTCGTGTTCTTCCTCCTCCTTTCTTCTTCTTCTCTGGTGAGCTTGAACGACGGCGACAGAGAGAGCTAGGCGGAGCGAGGCGAGGGACTGGCGGTTCCAACATTTGGTATCAGAGCCACGTTCAGCTCAGGGCGCGCCGGCGATGTCGATCGTCCCCTACGGCCGCGGTACGGGCGGACCGCTGCCGTAGGCGGTGCCGCTGCTCACCGGCGACAACTACACTGCATGGGCCATCAAGGTCGAGGCGAACCTCGATGCGGCCGGGCTGTGGGAGGCGGTGGTCGTGCCAGAGGACGCGGCGGCGGCCGTCATCGCGAAGACGGACAAGCCCGCGCGCGCTTACCTGCTCGGTGCACTCGCCGAGGACCTGCTTCTGCAGGTGGCGGCGAAGAAGACTGCCGCGGAATTGTGGGCTGCTCTGAAGGCGCGGTTCATCGGCGCGGACCGTGTGCGGGCGGCGCGGCTGGGCACTTTGCGCGGGGAGTTCGAGCTCCTGCGCATGGCAAGGGGCGACATGTTGGACGAGTTGGCCGGCAAGCTCGGGGCGATGGTGGCGCGTTTTGCAGGGCTCGGAGCGACGCTCGAGGACGCAGCCCTGGTGAAGAAGTTGCTGGACTGTGTTCCCGATCGCCTGTACGCGGCGGTTGACGGGATGGAGCAGTCCTGCGACTTGGAGACGCTGCTCTTCGACGACGCACTGGGGCGCCTGAAGGCCTTTGACGAGCGGCTGCGACGGCGCGGGCAGGCGGGTGGCGAGTAGACGGATGGTGAGCAGCTCATGTTCACCGCAGCACAGTGGCGGGCGCGCGAGCGGCAGTGAGGCGGAGCTCGGGACGACGACGACGGGGCGCGCAGCGAGGCATCGGGCTTCGGCGGCAACAGACGAGGCCGCTGCTACAAGTGCGGTGAACGCGGGCATTTCAAGCGCGAGTGCCCGTAGTGGAAGAAGGCTTCGGCGGCGGAGCGGGCACTGCTGGCGGACGGCGACGTCGAGGACGCCGGGCTGCTCTAAGCCGCGGCTTAGGGCGCGAGTGTTGGGTAATAAGCCGCGGCGGTGCACCGGACACGACCAGCGCGTGTATGGGCGCGGGCTGGCCGGGTCGGGCGCGTCGGGTCCGCGGCGAGTCGAGTGCGTGCGTGCGTGTAGGTGTGCGTGTGGTGCATGGGCGTGTCCATGCAGGTGAACACGGCACGGGTGTGTGTGTAGACTAGGTCATTAGACGATCCGGGTGCAGCGGGAGCGCGAGTTCGTTGCGGGCTTGACGCGATGCGCGCGCGCGGAGCGCGTCACGGGCGCGTCCAAGCGGGCCGATCAGAGCGCGGGAGTGGGTGGAGGCGTGCGGGTCGTGGCCCGACACTGGCCCGGGTATAAGAGCGCTGTTGTGATCAATGTAATGTCGTGGGGTGAGTATTGAGTTCGTGCTCAAGGAGGCGTTGTTGCGCCGGCAAAACCACTGTGTCCTTTTGTTCTTCCTCCTTTCTTCTTCTTCTCTGGTGAGCTTGAGCGACGGCGACAGAGAGAGCTAGGCGGAGCGAGGCGAGGGACCACTAGTAGAAAACCGGGCAATAGCAGTGTAGGTGTGCATGTGGTGCATGGGCGTGTCCATGCAGGTGAACACGGCATGGGTGTGTGTGTAGACTAGGTCATTAGACGATCCGGGTGCAGCGGGAGCGCGAGTTCGTTGCGGGCTCGACGCGGTGCGCGCGCGCGGAGCGCGTCACGGGCGCATCCAGAGCGGGCCGATCAGAGCGCGGGAGTGGGTGGAGGCATGCAGGTCGTGGCCCGACACTGGCCCGGGTATAAGAGCGCTGTTGTGATCAATGTAATGTCGTGGGGTGAGTATTGAGTTCGTGCTCAAGGAGGCGTTGTTGCGCCGGCAAAACCACTGTGTCCTTTTGTTCTTCCTCCTCCTTTCTTCTTCTTCTCTGGTGAGCTTGAGCGACGGCGACAGAGAGAGCTAGGCGGAGCGAGGCGAGGGACCACTAGTAGAAAACCGGGCAATAGCACCGGTTCGTAATGGCCTTTAGTGCCGGTTATGGAACCGGCACTATTATTTCGGCACTAAAGGCCCCCCCCCCCTTTAGTACCGGTTCAGCACGAACCGGCGCTAAAGTGCCACCACGTGGCGTGAGCTCGCGCCCTGGTACGGGGGACCTTTAGTACCGGTTGGTGTTACCAACCGGTACTAAAGGTTTTCTTTTTGAATTTTGTTTTTTGAAAATTTTGGGAAAAAATTTGTTTTTTTATTTTTTCTCAATTATTTGATGATTTAGTCTCTAATGACCTCTCTTAACTGCTCAAGTGTGGATCACACATTCCAAATCATCTAACTTCCCGACCGGTCACCCATCCCTCTCACTACTCCAGCCCGAGCACGCTTAACTTCCGGGTTCTATTCTCCCTCGCTCCAAGTCTGCACTTGTTGTTTTCCTGACAATAATAAGATGTCAATCCTATTAACCTTCATGAATTTTGCTTGAGCATGAAGTGACACATTTCACTGTTTGAGTTTGATACTATTGTTTTAAAAAACAATAATTATTTAGTAACACTAATATTTCTTCAATAATTAGTTTGACCATTGTTTGACCACAGTTTGACCATAGTTTGACCATAGTTTGACCAGATTTGACCAAAATTGAAATAACTAAAATAATTATTTAGTAACACTAATATTCTAGAATAATTAGTTTGACCATTGTTTGACCACAGTTTGCCCACTGTTTGAATATTTTTCAATTTTTTCCACTCTAGATCTTAAAAGCCTCGTAACTTTTTTCTATTAGGTTTTTGAGGATTTTAAAAATGTTTAACGGGGTTCCCCCGGTTAAATTTGGATGTAACTTTTCGAGTAGATGATTTTTCATATAAAAAAAAATTTCATCCGAGTTAGTATGGAAAAGTTAGACCATTTTTACAAATTTCAGAGAGATTTTGCAAATAAAAGTCAAAATTCACATTTGCAAATTTTCCCAACAACTAGACCACATATCACATGAGAAACTTATTTTCTTTTATTTTTTTTGACATTTCCATTATTTTCTTTTATTTTTTTTAAAACTGAAAAGGCGAT
>NC_057809.1:26751068-26753967 GCF_018294505.1 Triticum aestivum
AACCGGTACTATAGGTTAGACACCTTTAGTACCGGTTCGTGGAACGAACCGGTACTAAACTTTAGTACCGGTTCGTGGCACCCTTTAGTACCGGTTCGTTCCACGAACCGGTACTAAAGGTACTAAAGGTTCAACACGAACCGGCATTAATGCAAATTCGTTCGAACAGGCACTAATGGTACCATTAGTGCCGGCTCAAATACAAACCGACACTAATGTGCTTCACGTTTGACCCTTTTTCTACTAGTGGACTAGCGGTTCCAACACCTCCTGCCGCTGGCCTCGCCTGCCCCTCCCTCCTCCCTCGCTGCCGCCACGGGGCGCGGCCGGGCGAAGCCCGACCGGCGCCGGCGCCGGCGGGGCTTGTTCTTCCTCCTCCGCGCGATGGGGCGGTGCGGGCTCCTTCATCGAGGGTGTGCAGCGGTGCGGGCGCGGGGCACCGCAGCATGGCGGCCTGCGCCCCCCTGGCGCTGCGTGGTCGGCTGCGCGGTGGAGTGCGCCTCGCCGTGGCGGCCGGATCCGCCCAGCAGGCAGCGCGGACGGCGGGGACCGGCTTCGGGCTGCTGGCGGCTGAGTTGGTTCCTCTCTATCCCGGGCGTGTGGCGGTGGTGCGGCTCGGCCGGTGGCGGTCCGGCGACCTGGTGGTGGTGGTGGAGGTGGGGCCCTCCCGTGTGCCGACGCTGCTGCTGCCCTAGTCCCGGCTCCTCTTCTTCATTGTGAGACCATGCTTCACGGTGTCGTGGTGGGACAGCGTGGGAAGCTTCGTGACCGGATTGGTGCAGGGTGGGGGTCTGTTTGGTGGCGAGCTCTAGAGTGCCTGAGCTGGAGGTTGGGATCGGGAGAAATCCCTGTTGGCTTAGCCGACACTGACGCGGTGGCGCTTGTGGGTGCCGCCGGACCTTCCTGGAGGGTGTCGGAGCTACTCTTCCTCTCTCCTCACCGCGTACCGGGGGAAACCCTTGGCAGCAGCGTCGTCATCGTCGCGTCCCTTCTTGGAGGTGTTGATTGGTACCGGTGCTTTGGAGGCTCGGAGCTTGGTGGGCGATCTCCGGTGGGTGCAGCGGCCACGAGGCTTCTTCGTTTTTTTTGTCGATCTGCCGTTGTCGGCATTTGTTTCTCTTGTATTTTCTTTTTCATTTCTTTTGGGCGTGACTGTGCTGCTTCCGCCCTAGCACCTATCATTGGCTGTCTCGGTTGGTTGCTTTGTATATAAGCCGGGGGAAACCCTTTTTCAGTAAAGCCCTGTTGAGTCTTAAGGCGTCTGATGGTCATATATATCTTGCTCTCACAATTCTATGTTAACAAAGAAATTCGGTCGATGCCACTTTAATTTCAAACAAAAGAAATTTGGTCAAGCTGCATGATAGTTCATCTACATCGAACTGCTAGCCAAGCTATTTATTCTCCTATTTATATCAACTGAGGCATCTTGAAGCCAAACTTGTTCTTTACTGTCGACTTCTCTTATTTGCAGATTCCAGTTTCTACAAGCATGGGCTGCGTCCGGTACTGGTGTCGCCTAAGATGTGTGCTCGGACATGATGTTGGCATAAAGCCTGCTCTGTTTGTCTGAATAAGTTGTAATGGTGGCCCTGTCTTGGCGCCTTGCCTTCAGTTTCTCTCTTTCCATCTGTTCGCCTTGTGCTGGAACTTCTTCTTAGTTGTTTGGTGCGACTCGTCCAAACCTGCTGTGTTTTCAGCTTGCTTTACTTGTTATGTCGTTTTTGGTCAGAACATTTTGGTTATTGGCGATGGAAATCTCGCTGGTATGCGCTGTTCGAGTCCATGAGTTCTTTCTTTCTCCAAGAGTTCAGTTCAATTATTTTAGCAGCAACCGTTGGGGTATTGGGCTATACTTTTGAATGAGATGTTGGACATGAACCTGGTTTAAGGAGTCAAGTGGACAAGTAGTGAGCTAGCATTCGTTTACATATTTATAACATTAGCAGCAGGGTCGGGTCATCACTTTCACTGGTACTTGCTGGGTGCCAGCCGTGGGCGCGTGGTGGCCTTGAACGCTGCAGTGCAAGCCCGAACTCCTCCATGTCCACCCCGGCACCTCCCAGTTGAAGGCGGGCGCCAGCGCCATCCTCGATGCGTGCAAACTGCCAATAGACCTGTAGAGTGGTGGAAATAGGCAAGGAAATGCCCAAACTAGCCCAGTTAGATCCGTCCGTTTGCTTCCAGCTTATTTTCACGATTCCGTGGTGTATTTAAAAGAACGATTTTAATTTGTTCGGCGGCTTGCCAGAGTTCACATAAGCGGTCCGCCGGCGGTTGGAGCGTCTGCCCGACCAGGACCATAGTTGATTGTTGACCGGAGGATAGTGACAAACAATATTCCTTTTCCTGCTTGTGATCAAGGTGAGGCAACGCCGCATACTTCTTCATTTTTCCACTGAAGGGGCAGGGGATGATCGACGGATTCCTGGACTTGCTGTTGTTGTTAAACTTGGTAACCGATTTCCATGTTTTCCTCATGTTTCTGTTGAATGTTTCTCCCAGGCTCCGAATGCCCAAGAAGGCCGCGGTGAGCGGGGAGGATCACTTTGGTGACCTGCCCGACGAGCTCTTCTGGCACGTGTTGTCCCTTCTGCATCTGTGTCATGGCTGGCACCTTCGGCATGTGGACATTAGCAACGGCCTTTTGCATGGAATCCTTCAGGAGGAGGCATACATGCAACAGCCACCGGGCTTCCAGGATCCAAGCCATTGAAACTATGTCTGCAAACTGAAAAAAGCTCTGTATGGACTCAAGCAGTCCCCGCGTGCCTGGTATGCTTTGGCTTCACGATCGTCTTCAGCAGCTTGGTTTTGTGCCATCCACAGCGGACACCTCACTATTCAATTTTCATGCAGATGGCGTCACTCTTTTACATGCTGGTGTAGGTTGACGAAA
>NC_057809.1:26754419-26768214 GCF_018294505.1 Triticum aestivum
GCTCCATCAGTTATCTGCTACTTTTCCTGTTAAGGATCTTGGTCCCCTGAATTATTTTCTGGGTGTTGAAGTTGTCTGCTATTCCAGGGGAATCACGCTCGTTCAGCAGAAGTATGCTCTTGATCTTCTGGAACGCACCAACATGGCGAATTGCAGACCAGTTCCGGCACCGATGTGTACACACGAGAAGCTCATACAGGAGTCTGGTCAAGCACTAAATGAGGTTTATGCTTTCAGGTACACGAGCACAGTAGGCGGGCTGCAATACTTGACATTGACGAGGCCAAACTTATCCTTTGCTGTGAACAAACTGTGCCAGTACTTGTCACGCCCCATTGATGTACAATGGGGGGCAGTGAAAAGAATTCTTAGCTTCGTATAAGGATCTTCACTAGTGGATCTCGAATCAAATAATTTTAGTAATATAGTCGCTTGGTTGGATAAAATATTAAATGCGATAGGCTTGATGTGTAGTTTTTCAGTTTCTTAGTTACGTTTGAAATTGCTAACTTCAGTCAGCTATTTATGTATTTTGGTGTCTGAATTCTTTTCGTTCGTCTAGTATTTGTCCAGTTTGTCTACACATGACCTAGGACGACCAGTGGGTGATGGAGCATCGAATCGAACGGCAGGCAAGCCGGAGCCAGACGAGAAACGACCAAAGCTTAAGACAAAGCACCACAAAAACTAAGGCTCCAGCCTAAGACAGGGAACAAGCGAGGGAGGCAAAACCATCAAATCCGGCAATGCGACAACGAGGGTGACTAGGGGAAGGAGGTGGCAAACATCACACCATGACGAGGCCAATCACCAGCAATAGACAGTGAAAGATGGGGTAACACCTAACACACGATCTGCAAGGGTACAGTCATGACATGAGAACGGATAGCCATGGAACTTGAAGAGAGGGTGTATGGGTTGTAGAGAGTGGCACCACCGGTGCCGGTGGACGCCATCGGGCCAGGCCAGCGAGGGGATCAAGAGGATACGGGGTCTAGGATTAGGAAGTAAGGACTATTCATGTGTGGAGCGGCCTCTACACTATATCACAAGGGATTGTCTACCCTTGGGATGCCAAAACACTAGTAGATGAATCATTAATTTGGGCATGTTCATTAGGTCTTGGAACTGTATACACTGGTTGTAATTAGCGGACATGTATAAGATAAAACGGATTATGATTATGAGTTATATGTGTGCTTCACTTGACGATAAAGAGAAGATCCTAACACAATAGTTTGTGTTTTCCATGTGGATTCTTAACGATGGTATAATGAAATCATGTAGAAAGAGTGAAGACTTGAGGAGGCAAAACAACTGAAATACAAATATAGACATCTTGATTTTTCTAGTTCCCTGGTAACTCGTGCTAGTTTGAACAATGGAGTGATGTAGAAATTGCTCAGCATAGCCAACTTTTTGTCATTAGCTCGAGCTTTCAAGGAGAACAAGCTCGCACAATTTAACATGGTAGCTCATGGGCATTTAACACATGAAAAAAAATAAGTGCACCCCTGCAAGGTTTCCAATAGTGGATAGTGCGCTGATAGCGGATTGGGGTTGGCGTAGTGGATTTTGGTTAGGGTAATATTGTGGGCGCTATGTCCATGTAGCGGATTTGCAAAAGCAGTTATAATTGTAAGAATTTGTATATATTTCTAGATCATTAACAACAAAAATGTCATTTACCTTGAGCAATCATGCATTTGGATTTGTAACTTCACCATTTATATCATTATATAAGCATATAACTATAAGTGTACATCATTTATAGTATAAGTATTTAAGCATGATAATAAGTAATCAAGCACTTATATAATTCCTTAGGCATTTATTAGGAAAGGTTAATTGGGAACAAATAGTGGTGTAACATCTTCGCTATTGCGGTGTGACAACTGCTATTCCAGCTACATCATGACAAACACACTATTTTCTATTGCTACAAAAAAATGTGCTAGATTGGCGCTACCACAATAGCTTCAATATCCCCACTATTTAAAACCCTGCTCTCCCGACTTCACTTGCATTAATAACATTTTTACCTTATAAATATGGCTCCAGCTTCACTACAGTAGGTATCATTGTTACATCGTTTCACTTTGTTCTAGCTTGTTAGGTATCACCTAGCTTAGTACATCACATAAAACAATGAAAAGGATGCAAGAAAAGAACAAAGGAGTTGAAAATCACGTGTGAATTGGAGGCGTCAGTAACATGGGCAAGACCAAACAGCTCTGCCCCCTTCACCATTCTCACAATTGGCCATGCCAGCCGTGGTGCCCGTGACAATGCCTCTACTTGGTGACTTGCCACCAATGACCCCTTACGCTCCATGGTCTATCTTCTCATTCACGCTACCCTCACCCCTCTTACTAATATCCTCATTTTCGTGTATTTTTTCACATCTGTTCGTTCTTCTCTCATATGTTCTTTCATATGTCTGTATTCTTCCATCTTGTCATAAAATTGAGAGAATAGGGTGTGATACAAAGTGGCATAATAAGAGAAAATCATTACTCATGGACAGTTGGTGGAGCATTCATTTATTCTCAGGTGGTAAATTCCATGATCATGAATTACTATCGGTACATTGTTGAGGGATTAAAAATGCATTTCACTCTTGTTGTAAAATGTATACTTTAGCCGAGTCATCTCGAAAGGTCAAATTGACACACAAAAATTGGCTACATGATTAGTTCTTCATGGTCGAAAGTTTCTAGTTTGCTCCATACAAAACATGGTGTGCGAGAGGAGATCAACCACTTCAGTGATGTTGTACACGAGTAATAAATTAATACTATCGGCTGGCAGCACCAACATAAAAGAGTGAGTTAGAGACAAAGTGAATTAGGTGATGCATCTCATGACTAACTTCTAACTGACTAATCCAATATCGATGAAACTAATACAACTTGTAGTAGAAGTAGTACTAACTTAAGCATTCACACCTGTTTATTGATGATCAAGCCAAACAGAAATATGAACTTCTAAGCATGTGCTCTGAATATGAACAATGTCACACATGGACAAGGTCGATTGCGAGGTTCCATGTGACATTTCTATTAGCTTCTTCTCATGGCGCTTAAATCTGAAGTATTATCGAGTGAAGATGACCAACTTTTAAATTGCTAGACCAACCTTCCTTTCTACGCATACACCACTTGATGAAGTTAATCATGCTAGGGTCTCTTGGAGTCAACGACCTACTTCATGTCAGGGTCAAGAAACTTTGCTTTGTCCTTGACCTCTCAAACAAAATGGCTCTCCTAGATGAGGTGCCACACTCAAAGGTGTGATGTAAAATGACATCTAACTTTGCTAGAAGGCTCTTCAAGTTTTTGAATTCTAGACATAAAACTACATATTCAATTCATTACGAAGCATTGCCAATACAAATTAATGTGATCCTAGGACCGCCAATGGGATCTCCCATCTATCTGACAGCCACTGGTCTTGATCATGATGTCTTCCATTCTTGCGTACCCGGTCTTATATACATTTGGTTATTCATTTCGTACTAAGCTAATACTACCGGCATGTGGAGTATAGAGGACTATGGCTTAGGTGGTAGTGTTTGAGATACGTTGTGATCAAACCACTCAAAAATTTGACACTCCATGGTTGAGACTTAAGTTCCTTATATCTTGTATATTACATGTGCCACGAGGGCTCTCCTCCCTATGTTTTTTATTCCTCCAAAGGACAATTCTCTGGAGCAACCTGGAAAAAAGAGGAGGCCAAAATATTGAAGGAATACCTCTGTCAGTCTCAGATATTCTACTTCTCTCCCCCTTGATTTGAAAAGCATGATATGTTGGAGTTCCTCCATATTTAGCATCCATTCATTCGATTTTCAAAGATGTTGCTTTGTTAATTAGGTCCCTTTTTTGGATCACGCGGGAGAGTTGCATGTATTTCCATTACATAGAAAGAAGAGCACAATATCTAACAAGGCACCGATACAATACCAAAAATAGTATGCCCTGAAAGATATAACACAACCAAAACAACAATTAAAATTACCTAATGATGCACGGCACAAGGGTCAACGACTAACTACCCAGACATAATACTAGAAACCCAAGCAAGAACAAGCAGGGCCCACCAACATGCATGCAAGCATTGGCCATGCACCAAAAGAGCTTGCAACATCTGAGTGGAACAACCGTGGAAGTAAAAGCGCAAGCCCTCCATAATGGCATCAACCACCAACCGAAAGTAAAGCCACTTGCACTAGCATGGGTCCCAAAATGAAGATGAACGGCGTAAAATCATGATGAGCATTGCTCTAGTGCAGGGGTGAGGACGACCATAGGAATGTCGCATAGCCCACCAAGTATTCGCACCATTGTGTACATGATCTAGGCATCCATAGAAGGGGAATGATGATCCAGAGGGCGGAGATCAACCTAGCCAAGGTTCGGTAAGAGGACCATGCATGTCCAAAATGGCCAAAATAGCAACCATACCAGTCAACTCCAAAAGGACGAGGTGACTGGAGGAGGGCATTACAGATCACAATCAAGGGGTAGGAGGAGTGCCAGCTGCGATGGTGGGAGCCTGAATCTGGCCGAGGATGCCAAGGAAGTGGAGCACCGTACACTACAATGAGGCCACTAACTAGTAGCGACCATGGTTAACTAGTGGGTGATGGAGCATTATATCCAATGGCAGCCATGCCGGATCAGGCCAAGAAATGACCAAATCTTAAGTTGAAGAACACAAAGACCGAGGCATCTAGCCAGCGGTGGCCTGGGATGGATGACCAAGGGAAGTTGGTCTGTCAGATGACTAGGGGAAGGATGTGGTGAACATCATACCATGACAAAATCGATCGCCACCAGCCACCAATGAAGGAGGGGATGATAATTAGTTCATGGGAACTGCATATGCTCGCTGTAATTAGCAGAACATGTACAAGAAAAAATGGATTATGATTATGAGTTATATGTTTTCTTCACTTGACAATAGATCCCATTAGCACAATAGTTTGTTTCTTGATTTGCATATTGATATTGAACGATGTTATAATGAAATCATGTTCAAAGAGTGAAGACTTGAGGAGGCAAAGCAGCTGAAATAGAAATGCTGACATTTTATTTTTATGGTTCACCGGTAACCTGCACCAGTTTGAGCAACTGATTGAAGTAGAAATTACTCAGCATAGCCAACTTTTTGGCATTAGCTCAAGCTTTCAAGGCGAACTAGCTCGTGCAATTTTAACATGCGGGTTGTAGCTCATGGGCATGGAACACATGAAAATAAACAGGTGGTCCCAGAGTCCCACGACTTCACTTGCAATAATAATAATTTTACCTTATAAATAAGGCTCCAACTTCACTAGAGTAAATAGCACGTTACATAGGTTCACTTTGTTCTTGCTTGTTAGCTATTACCTAGCTTAATTACTACATCACATAAAACAATGGAAAAAGATTTGCAAAATAAAAGAACAAAGGAGTTGAAAAATCATGTGGGAATAGGGGGCCTCAGTAACTTGGGCAAGATCAAGCAGCTTTGGCCCCTCCACCCTTCCCTTAATTGGATGTGGCGGTCGTGGTGCCCGTGTGGCAGTGTCTCTACTTGGCGAATCACCACTAGTGACCCTGCACGATCCAAGATCTATCTTATCTTTCACGATAGATTTTGCCGGACTCTAAGCATGCCGCTCAACCTGCAGCTAGTTGAGGCTCTTGCAGTAGAAAGAAACCGCCTTGTAGTTGAGGCATGCTACATGGCTACACCCAGGGATAGAGCCAGGATTTCGACATAGGGAGGGATGGGCACACTAAGTCTCATATGCGACGGCTATGTTGTACAAAAAATTAGGGTCTGGTCTATTGGAGATGCCATGGTGTGAACATGTCCTTTTTTTTTGTCTATTCATTGCATTCGCATGATCAAAACTTGATAGAAAATTGACAAATGACAAAAAAAATCACAACACTAGAAACACAAGATAATCTTATGAACTAATAATTTGTATTAATGCAATATATAGATAAATAATGAGTACATAACCTGATCTCATTATTTATTGGAATTGGTGAGATGGACCTCACTGATTAACACAGTCCCAAAACCATAATGGGCTAAAGCATGCGGTTTTGTCGAAGCAATTAAAGAAGAGTGGTACACGGGGAAAGATGATTAGTTAGAGAAGGATAAATCAGGACTAATCTAGTGCTCAAAATAAACTACCTTTTGTCCTTGTGTTGTCGCTCATCATCTGTGCATCCGCTTTGCATGCTGGGAACCGGCAACATGTGCGTGGATCGACACCTGCATATCCTGGCATCCACTTCCCGAGCCCGCCATCTTCGTCGCCAACACCGGCTCCCGCTGTCCAGGACTCCCCTGCTCGGAACGAAGCCTGGAAAGATGCGGTGGGGCTGGGTCTCGGCCTGATGACCCTGCGCATCTCTGCGCCTCCCGTGTTGGTTGTGACGCCCGACTGCCCGAGCCATTCCAGCCGGGCTCGCCGTCCCCTGCTGCGGCTTCGTCCCCGCGCACCCCCATGGCCAGCCTGCTGCCCAGGTCGGCGGTGCTGCCACCCTCCCCGGACGCTGCTACTTCAATCCTCTGCGCTGCACCATCTACTGCGGCACCTACGGGGAATGTTGCTGCTTTTGTCCTCTGCACCGCGCCATCTGCTGCGGCACCTGCGGTGAGGTTGTCGCCCCCTCCTTGAAGCTCTCCTGGAGTGGCTGCGGGCGATGGGCAGTCGGGCTCAGGGCCCCTGGAACGCTTCATGGTCTCCATCGTAGGCGAGCCGCCGATGGCTATGCCCCTTGCCGCCACGTACGAAGGAGCCCTAGCAACCCACCGCTACACCCCTTGTCACCCACACGATCAAGGAATATAGCCACCGCCGTCGCCATTGTTAGTATAATTCTGATCTTGGGTTGGTTCAACTACATGTACAGCCGGGTCATGTGTGGCCGGTTGAGTTAGTGGGCTAGTTGTGTGCATGTGCTTGTGCATGCACAGTTGGTTAGTGGGTGCGTGGGTTAGTGGCACAAAACCAGGCCAGGTTTGTTGCCCCGGCTGTGTGCGTGCGTGAGGCTATTTCAAGAGCTTGCGTTGTGTGTAGAGTAGTCTAGACAAGAGGCAAGATGTAGCCTTCCGTGTGTAGGCTCCATGGCACCTGGCGTCTGTAGCCAAAGGTGCTAGTGTGTGTGTGTGCAGTTTGTGTGTGCGAGCTGTAGAGCGCCAAACGCAGTGAATAAAGATTGCCAAGATATAGGCCGGTTCGTGGCCGCGGCGTTCGTCGCAATTGCTCTGAGTTCGTGATCGAGTTGGGTTATCTTTGGGCGTATGGTTTCCGGGTTTGCGCCAACAATTGGTATCATGAGCTTGGTTGTCATGGGCGGGGTTCGCCGTGCCGGAAGCGTGCCGGTGGTGACGGCGTTCGCCGGCGGCTGCGCGCAGCTCCGGGCCGTGTGTCGGCCTATGGAGGTGTGCGGCGCTGCGGCTGTCATGGCGGATGCGGAGGTGGTGCGCGTGAATCCGCGGCGAGCATGGCGAACATGGAGGCATCGGCTGCGGTGCGCGGTGAGTCCACGGCGTTTGGTGCGGTCGGACTCGTCGGGCGTGTCGGGTGCGTGCGGGATGCGCCGGACGCACTGCTGCAGTCAGGCTCGTCGGGCGCATCAGGTCCGCGCGGGACGTGCGGGGCACGGAAGGACGCCAGACGTGTGTCAACGGCGGAGAAGGTGCTCGGCGTATGTCGCCAGAGTCGTGACGGAGCACGGTGCGACTGGCGTCAGTGCGCCAGGTCGGATCCGTGGTGGTGCGACCGGCGTCGGTACGCCAGGTAAGATCTGTGGCTGTGCGACTGACATCGGGCGACAGGTCGAGTCCGTGGGCTGGGTCACGGTTGTGGCGGCGTGGCGGCTACACCAACTCCGACAATGGTCAGCTGTTGGCACGTTACAGCGACGGGCGGAGGCGCGCGGTGGCGTTGGGTGGAATCAGTCCGAGGAAAAAATGCACGGCGGGTTCAGAATTAGGGGGAGTTTGTTAGTATAATTCTAATCTTGGGTTCGTTCAACTACATGCACGGTCGGGTCATGTGTGGCCAGTTGAGTTAGTTGGCTAGTTGTGTGCATATGCGTGTGCATGCACAGTTGGTTAGTGGGTGCGTGGCTTAGTGGCACAAAACCAGGCCAGGTTTGTTGTCTTGCTGTGTGCGTGCGTGAGGCTATTTCAAGAGCTTGCGTTGTGTGTAGAGTAGTCTAGACAAAAGGCAAGATGTAGGCTTCCTTGTGTAGGCTCCCATTAGTAGAAAAAAGTCAAACGTGAAGCACATTAGTGCCGGTTTGTATTTGAGCCGGCACTAATGTATACATTAGTGCTGGTTCCAACGGCTAGCCAGGCCGCTTTCATTAGCACCGGTTCATGGCGAATCTTTAGCACCGGTTCGTGCCACGAACCGGTACTAATGAGAGTGGTGGCAGGTTGTTGTCAGACTGGGGCCCCTCCAGCCCCTTTAGTACCGGTTCTTGGCACGAACCGGTACTAAAGGTCGTCCTATATAAACCCTTCGTCCACCCGAGCTCGCTTTGTTCTTCCCCTTTCCCCTCTCCTCTCTGCTCTTCCCCTCTTCCTCTCGAGCTCATCACACATTTTGCCCAAAATTTGTCAAGATTTGAAGGCCCCCATTCATTTAAATGATCACAAAGGTTAGCAACTTTGTCCTTTCATCTTTCATTGCTAGATTAGCTCTTGCAATGCTCTATATAGTGATTAATTTGTGAGTTTACTTAGTGCCTTGTCCATGTGCTAGTATTTGATTTATATGCAATTTGAGGTCAAAAATAACACTTAGTTTGCATATGTAGGTGTGGTTTACTTAGTGCCTTCTAAATCCCCGTCGTAACCACCGTCGATCGCCTGCACCGTCCCGTCGCCGGCACCACCTTGTGGTGAGCCTCTTGTTAATGAAATTTTATATAAAAATTGATGTTTGTGTGATTTGGATATATAGTTACTCGTATAATTATCTTACCCGTACGTTGTTTGTTATACATATAGTGCCATGGTTTTGATATCCGTCCCCGTCGGCCCTAGTCCTTGTTATGATTCGGATGTGGTATGTATATTCTTTTTTAAAACTAGTTGCATTTCGTGTTTATGACAAATTATGCCCATCAAGTTGACATAGAATTTTTTTCTAGGAGGTATGTGAACCGGAAATTCCAACCGACCCTATTGCCAAGAGGTTAAATTTAGTTGAAAGAGAAAACGAGTACTTGAAAGAAAAGTTCAAAAGAATTGAGGGGGAGAAGATGGAATTGGAGTTGCATGTTGCCTATGTCGTCGATGATCACAAGATCAAGATGGAGAAAATGCGCTTGAAGATTAGAAAGATTAGAAAATATGCCATCGATAGTGAGGCTTGGTATCATTATGCTGTTGGATCCATTGTTACCTTAGTTGCGATCTTGATCGTATTTGTTGTTGCATTTAAATGCTTTAGCTAGAGAGTTATTTGTTTGTTGCATTGAAATGTTGTATGAACTTTATGTATGAACTTGTATTAATTTGGTCTATTCGGTGTTGTGTAATGAAGATGAGCCGGCAATGGATGTACGATGACCGATGCTCTCCCCAGTTCGTTGAGGGCGTGCATACTTTTCTGCTTGCGGCTGAGGCAAACAAGCGGGCGGATGGTTTTATGCCTTGTCCATGTGCTCGCTGTAAGAATGGTCACAATTACTCTACGTCAAGAACCATTCACGTCCACCTGTTTAAGTCAGGTTTCATGCCCCATTATAATGTTTGGACCAAGCATGGAGAAAGAGGGGTTATGATGGAAGACAATGAAGAAGAAGAGGACGACGACAGCTATCCTGGCCATGGGTTCCCTGAATACGATGATACAACAATGGGGGAAGAAGCTGAGCCGGTAATGCGGGAAGAAGCTGAGCCGGCAATGCGGGAAGAAGCTGAGCCGGCAATGCGGGAAGAAGCTGAAGAAGAGGCATCAGATGAGCCCGTTGATGATCTAGGTCGGGCCATTGCCGATGCAAAGAGAAACCGCGCAAGTGATTTGGAGAAGAAGAAGTTGCAGCGCATGTTAGAGGATCATAAAAACTTGTTGTACCCGAATTGCGTAGGTGACAAGAAAAAGCTGGGCACCACACTGGAATTGCTGCAATGGAAGGCAGAGAATGGTGTATCTAACAAGGGATTTGGAAAGTTGCTGGTAATGATAAAGGATATGCTTCCAAAGGATAATGAATTGCCCGAGAGTACGTACGAAGCAAAGAAGGTTGTCTGCCCTCTAGGGTTAGAGGTGCAGAAGATACATGCATGCCCTAATGATTGCATCCTCTACCGCGGTGAGTACGAGGATTTGAATGCTTGCCCGGTATGTGGTGCATTGCGCTATAAGATCAGCCGCGATGACCCTGGTGATGTCGAGGGCGCCCCAGGAAGAAGATTCCTGCCAAGGTGATGTGGTATGCTCCTATAATACCACGGTTGAAACGTTTGTTCCAAAACAAAAAGCATGCCAAGGCGATGCGATGGCACAAAGAAGACCGTAAGAAAGACGGAAAGTTGAGAGTACCCACTGACGGGTCGCAGTGGAGAAAAATCGAAAGAAAGTACGGGAAGGAGTTTGCAGATGACGCAAGGAGCGTATGGTTTGGTCTAAGCGCAGATGGCATTAATCCTTTTGGGAAGCAGAGCAGCAACCATAGCACCTGACCTGTGACTCTATGTTTGTATAACCTTCCTCCTTGGTTGTGCATGAAGCGGAAGTTCATTATGATGCCAGTGCTCATCCAAGGCCCTAAGCAACCCGGCAACGACATTGATGTGTACCTAAGGCCATTAGTTGAAGAACTCTTACAACTGTGAAATGGAACAGGTGTACGTGCGTGGGATGAGCACATGGGGGAAGAATTTAACCTAAAGGCGTTGCTGTTCGTGACCATCAATGATTGGCCTGCTCTCAGTAACCTTTAAGGACAGACAAACAAGGGATACCGCGCATGCACACACTGTTTGGACGATACCGACAGTATATATTTGGCTAATTGTAAGAAGAATGTGTACCTGGGACATCGTCGATTTCTTTCGAGCAGGCATCCCATAAGAAAGAAAGGCAAGCATTTCAAAGGTGAGGCTGATCACCGGACGAAGCCTCGCCACCGTACTGGTGCTGATGTACATGATATGGTCAAGGATTTGAAAGCGGTCTTTGGAAAGGGTCTTGGTGGACAACCTGTTCCGAATGACGCTGACGGACGCGCACCCATGTGGAAGAAGAAATCTATATTTTGGGACCTGCCCTATTGGAAAGACCTAGAGGTCCGCTCCGCAATCGACGTGATGCACCTGACGAAGAATCTTTGTGTGACCCTGCTTGGCTTCTTGGGCGTGTATGGGAAGACAAAGATACACCTGAGGCACGGGAGGACTAGCAACGTATGCACGACGGCATACATCAGGGTCATGCAAGCTATGCTCTTACCAAAGAAGAGAAGGAAATCTTCTTTGAATGCCTGCTCAGTATTAAGCTACCATCTGGCTTCTCGTCGAATATAAAGTGAATAATAAACATGGTAGAGAAAAAGTTCCAGAACCTAAAGTCTCATGATTGCCACGTGATTCTGACGCAACTGCTTCCAGTTGCATTGAGGGGGCTTCTACCGGAAAACGTTCGATTAGCCATTGTGAAGCTATGTGCATTTCTCAATGCAATCTCTCAGAAGGTAATCGATCCAGAAATCATACCAAGGTTAGAGAATGATTTGGTGCAATGTCTTGTTAGTTTCGAGTTGGTGTTCCCACCATCCTTCTTCAACATCATGACACATGTCCTAGTTCACCTATGCGAAGAGATTAACGTTTTGGGTCCTGTATTTCTACACAATATGTTCCCCTTTGAGAGGTTCATGGGAGTCTTAAAGAAATATGTTCATAACCGTGCTAGGTCAGAAGGAAGCATCTCCAAGTGCCGTCAAAATGAGGAGGTCATTGAGTTTTGTATTGACTTTATTCCTGACCTTAAGCCGATTGGTGTTCCTGAATCGCGGCATAAGGGCAGACTGGATGGAAAAGGCACGCTAGGAAGGGAACAAATAATATGTATGGACGGACATTCTCTCACTGAACCACACTACACAGTTCTACAGAATTCCGCCTTGGTGGCTCTGTATATGGATGAACACAAGAATTTGCTACGCTCCAAACACCTGGAGCGTCTGATGACTAGATTATACATGAACAAACCAGGAGTTTCGCCAGCTGGTTGCAGACACGTACCATGCATGACACCTCTATTGAAGATGACCTGTACTTGCTATCCCAGTTGCCATCTTCGAATATAATGACTTTCAAAGGGTACGAGATAAATGGTAATAAATTTTACATGATCGCCCAAGATAAGAAGAGCACCAACCAAAACAGTGGTGTCCGCTTTGATGCAAAAACCAAGACGGGAAAGGAAACATATTATGGTTATATACAGGACATATAGGAACTTGACTATCGACGTGGTTTGAAGGTCCCTTTGTTTCGGTGCAAATGGGTCAATATGACACGAGGCGGGGTAACGGAAGATCGGAAGTACAGAATGTCAACAGTGGATCTCAACAATCTTGCGTATGCAGACGAATCATTCGTCCTAGCCAATGATGTGGCACAGGTTTTCTATGTGAAGGACATGTCTACCAAGCCAAGAAAAAGAAAAGATAAGGAAGCGAATGCATCGTACGATGAGCCAAAGCGGCACATAGTTCTTTCTGGGAAGAGAAACATCGTGGGAGTGGATGACAAGACAGATAAGTCAGAAGATTATGAAAAGTTTGATGAAATTGCTCCATTCACAGTGAATATTGACCCGAGCATCCCGTTAAATGATGAAGATTTTCCATGGTTACGACGCAAAGGGACACACGCGAAGAAAAAGTTTCACACCCAAAGATATGGGATGTGATCGGCTTCACTATCATCACTTTCCTCTGTGTTTCACACCCAGAAGGGAATCTCTGTAATAGTTAGGATAGTTAATTATGTGTTTTGGCATTTGAAACGTGAAGAAATTTTATGTGCAAACAAATTCTTTCATGCCTTTACTGATTTCAAATAATTCAAAATTTAAACTATTCAAATTTGAAAACTACGGGCACTAACAGAAAGTTTGTAACTTTTTGTACCTAAAGCAAAAATATTCACAAAGAAACTCTAAATACACAAAAAACAATTCAAAAATAAATAAAGCAAAAAAATAAAAAAAGCACGCCTACTAGGCCAGAGCGGCCTGCATACGACTAGAAACCCAACCTGTTGTTGGGCAAGGATGCAGGCCCGCAAAGGCCCAGTAGGCCCATAGGGCAGGACAGAACATGTAGGCCCAGTAGGCCTGCTTTGGAGAGGAGCTTGAGAGGGCTACCGCACGGGGGTTTATAAACCAGTGCGGTCGCCCCTCAGCTAGCGAGGTGGGACAAAACTTGCCGCACCGCACCTGCGCCAGCGCACCCCCTTTAGTACCGGTTCGTGGCACCAACCGGTACTAAAGGGGGGGCCTTTAGTACCGGTTGGAGCCACCAACCGGTACTAAAGGGGGTCGCTTCCCGCCGCTTGGCCTGGCCAAAACAGGCCTTTAGTACCGGTTGGTGGCTCCAACCGGTACTAAAGGCCCCTCCTATATAAACAACACTTACGAAAATTTCAGTTTCTCATCTGGTTCTTCTCCACTGCACCGTCGACGCCCGCCGCCCCCGTACTCCATCCCTCGTCGCCGCCCCCGTCGCCGCCCCGTCCCCGTCGTCGCCGCACC